>NC_082654.1:89578993-89770574 GCF_028023285.1 Balaenoptera ricei
ACAAAAAAGAGGTGAAAGAACAACATAGAAGATGCTGTCCTGGCTTCCAGAGCCCTCTGGCACAGGCAATGGTTGGTACATTCTCTAGAGAAAGTTCCTGGCTTCTAAGTCTCAGGCTCTGCTGTTGACATGGCCTCACCCACTCCATGTCACTTTCAAAAAGTAGCCTATCATGCATTTATTAACTCAGTTGTCACAAGAACCCCATGAGTTAGGTATAGTTATTATCCCAATTTTACAGATGAAGAAACTGAGGCTCAGAAAAGTAGAATAAGTTGTGCAAATTCAAATAGTTTAAATAGTGAAGTCAGGATTTGAACCTCAGTATTCTGACTCTCAAAGTCCACTCTTAGTCACTACATTCTCATGCAGCTCTTAACAATGTAAGTATGCATTTGGGCTATGCCTAGCCAAGGGCATAAAATCTTTTTTTTTTTTTAAGGCTATGTTGTTTCATACCCCAACAGTTGAAATTAAAAGTAATTGATCACACGTTTCTTAGTTCTAATGAGGCTTTAAGCACTGAAGAAACCAAAAAAACCAACAAAAAAAATACAACTACTAGACAAAAAAGGGCAAATGACATGGACCCTAAGTCTCACAGGCATCAGTCAAGATTATGAGGTCAGATAAGAAAGTCTCCAGTTTACTGGACAGACCTAACTGGTAGAATTTCTACTCTGAACACAATGTTCCCAGGCCATGCACACACTCTCTCCATGATATTTTCAGAGAAGGATGCCTCGTTTGCGTGTAATTCTGAGAAGCATGTATAATTCTGAGAGCGTTAGTGTCTTAACAGGATCTTGCAAAGCCAGAAACAGCTGTCTTGTAGTGAAAACACAAACTGGACTTGGATTCAAACTAGACTTGTTCTAGCTCCCATTCTGCCACTTACTAGCTGTATGACTAGTCACTTAATCTTGCCAAGCCTCAGTTTTCAAACCTGTAAAACTGATAAATCTATGTCCTCACTGATTGAAGGAAAATCAGTTTAAATATTTCTCTGGATAATCCACCATCAACTTTTTCCTTTGCAAAATTGTAGTGTAGAAATGCCAGCAGTATGGAAGTTTATGTATTGCACTTGAAAGAGTTCTGAACTAGCGCTCTTGGATCTGAGAGTAGAATGGGAAGGGGGTCTGTCTAATTAATTAGCATTAATTAGGTAACCTCTCCAGAACCTCAGTTTCTGATTCTGTAACATCAGGGTTAGATTAGGTAATATTCAAGGTTCCCCTCTAGTTCTGGATCTAATATTCTCACTCAATATTTTTAATTAGGCGATTAAATATAAATTTGTATCATTCACTAATATACCTGTCCTGTGACTTTTGCCCAGAAATTTCTGTTTCTGGCTGGGGAACTTCTTGCTGCTTTTGGAAATTTCATCTATTACATAGCTCTTAGATAGTCGTAACGGGTAAGGGATGATCCTCCTATCAGCACAATTAACTGCCCTTTCTTCTCAAGTAGCCCTCTGCGGAATGAACTTGATTACACTTGTTTCCTGGGCCTCTCTATTTGGCCCTGCTGCTGCTTTCTCCATCCAAATCTGCATTTCCTCTGAATGCACCTTATATAGTGATTGGTGGAGAGATTTGCTCCCAGGGAAATCAGGAAAACTTTTTCCTCCTCCTTAACACCTGCTCACTCCTTAATCCTTGCCTTCAAAGCTTCCACCCCCACCATCCTGCTGACATTAATGTCAGGATCACCTCTCTGACTGACCCAATGCCCTTTTCATGGTCCTCCTTTTCTCCATCTTCCCTGTAGAGCTTTTTACTATATCCTCTCTCTTGAAAATACCACCCTCTCGAAGATACCACCTCCCTTGACTTCTTCTGACACTAATAATGAAGTTCCCATCACTTTAGAGTTGACAAAATGATTTTGTAACAAGACTGGAGAAAACCCTCATCGACAGAACTCCTCTCAGGGTTGGGAGAGATGGAATGATGGTGTGGGGTGTGAGCTGGGGACTACAGGGCATAGTGGTGGGATAAAGATGAAGCTCCCAAGGGGAATATGTGAGTAAAAATAGGTGATCACCAAACTTGCTAAGGATAAAAGTGGTGTTCTTTACTTGAGGACTTCTATTTTGTTGAGTAACCAGATGAGTAGGCATGCAGGTCAATGGCAGAGCTAAAGGGCCCCATGTAACAGAGGAACAACTGAGTACCCGTAGGGGTCGGGCAGACACCTCAGGGGAAGAAAGGAAATCAACCACCTGCATCAGTGTGACGGAAAATGGACTTCGTGGAAGTCATTGCTGATGGAAACTGAATACTTTAGGGGATGTAATATAATCCTCTTCTAGTCTGCTCTACAAAATCTTCAGTAAAGCCTGCATTGCTCACTTATGTTTTTTGTGCTAGTGGATTATTTGCCACGGTCTGTGTCAAGGTTGATACAGATTGAAGCATAGTGTTTGTCACTGGCTGGAAAGAGACTGCCTGCGGAGACAGCCACATCTTGACAGTATCTCATTTGATCCCTACGCTATCCCCATGACTTGGGCAGAAACAAAATTATGTTTCTGATTTTGCAGCGGAAGGAGAAAACATCACAGCTGCGAAGAGAGGTGATGGGACTTGCCATTTATGGCAGTAAATGACAGAAGTAAAATATGGATCCACTTGGCTCTTTTGACTCCAGCAAGATCTCACTCAGGTATTTGTTTACCTGAAGAATAACCTTTTTTTTTTTCCACTCTTTTTGTCTTCATTTCCGCCTCTCACCTCCTCAACATGCAGCCTTTCTCTGAGAACCCAGCTTCCTTAATAAGTTCAACTATCAACTGTATACAGGTGACACCCTCATACTCACAGGCCTACATCTTCAGTCTTAATGTCTCCTGTATGTAAACTTTGAATCCTTATCTCTACCTACTTAGCTGGATATCACCATCATCTCAATCTCAATCTGTCCAAAATCTAAATTGCTATTCCCCCCCCTTCACTCTTCCTCCTGGGCAGGTATCATGCCCCTAGATTTCTAGGCTGCAATGAGGGCTGGATGAAAGGTAGGATCCTCTGATTCCTTTTTCCTCCTCAAACACGGCATCATCAAAGTCTTGTGGATCCTGCCTTCAGGGTATCCCTTGGGTTTTCTCTTTCCTTTTACATCTCATTTCTGTACTGCTTAATCAAGGCCCTCTTCATTTTACACCATGATTATTTTTATATTCAATGCAAATAGATATTACTTGCATGTTTAATATTATGTTGAGAGGATTGTAATATATTAATGTGGGATAGGGCCTCGAAAAATACGTCTAGAGGACTTCCCAGTGGTCCAGTGGGTAAGACTCCGCGCTCCCAATGCAGGGGGCCCGGGTTCGATCCCTGGTCGGGGAGCTAGATCCCACGTGCATGCCACAACTAAAGATCCCGCATGCCACAAAGAGGATCTCACATGCCGCAACTAAGACCTGGAGCAGCCTAAATAAATAAATAAATGTTAAAAATAATAATAAAAAGTCTAGAGCTCAGAGAGGTCTTAAATGAGAGAAACATATTCCTTTCACCTCCTGGGGTTCTCTTTTTGCCAGGCCTAAATGGGACAGTGAGGCAGACAACTTCAAGCCCACACAATACTCTTCTTGAACCTACGGGATGGACCCGGAGATACCAGAGGACAATCACTGGGAAAGCCAGCCCTCTGGTGCTATGGAGAATTTTAACACACATCTGAATTTATAGGGTCATCCAGGGGTTAATTCTAACTGCCCACCTACTCCCATAAATCATATCAGAGCCTGTATAATCATCTTGGCAAGTTGTACACCAAGATTTTCTAAATAGTTGCTAAGTGGTTCTAGGACCTCAGGTACTCCCTCTCCATTATATCCTACCATCAGTTCTATACTAATCTTCAGATATATGTGTGTGTCTACACACACACACACACACACACACGTTCACTTTTCTGCTTAAAACCTTGAAAGGTTCCCCAGTGATCTCAGAATAATGTCCTGACTCCTTCCATGGGCATTGGGAGCCTATCACAGACAAGCCCAGCCCACTTCTCCAGCCTCACCTCCGTGTTACCCCCAACCCTTCCATCCAGGCTTGCCCATTCCACCTTCCTGAAACACACCCTGGGAAGTCTTGTTTCTAACCACAATCCCTACGTTCCCTAAGCCTGGAACCTCCTCCCTGTACTCTTAAAATCTGCCTCCTTTAAGAGAGAGTAGAGGATAGAGGAAAAGGCGAGGCTTTGGAATCAGCAACCTGGGATTCCAATTCTGGCTCCATTGCCTACTAGCTGTGAAGCCTTTTGGTCAATCCCTTAACTCCCTTAGGCTTCAGTTCCCCATATGGACAATGGGAATAATAAGAATATAAACAGTATAACCCCCTAAGACTTGCAGAGAAAAATAAACATAATAAAATATACAAACGTGCTATGTAAACTGGAAAGAACTACAAAAAGCATTATTATTATTTTTTATTATTATTATTATCTCCACAGTCACCATCCCCTTCAGATCTCTCCTCCAAAGCAGTATCATTATCATTAATAACAATTCGAGAATATTTTACATACACAACATACCTTACGGGTTTTAAATACCTTGTCCATACATCTAGTCCACTGTGCATCTCACTCATCTTGGCACTTAACCTTGGAAAAGTAATTTATCTTTTCGTGTCTATGTACTCTCTTCCCATGTCCATTATCACCTGCTTTGGAGCAATGTCCCTATTTCATATCTCCTTTCCCCATTGCCAGCACTCAAAAGTGATGAGCTTGCAAAAGTGAAAGTTTATAGGCATTGGCTCTAGAGCCAGAGAGGATTTGAATCCCATTTCTGCCACTTACTAGTTATGTGGCCTTAGGCAGTTTATTTAAACTCTCAGTGGCCCAAATTTCTTCAGCCATAAAATGGGAATGATGTTAGCACCTACCCCACAAAATTATTATGATGCTTAAGTGAGCCGATATGGATAAAGCCTGGCACGTAGTGAGTTCTTAATAAATATAAACTATTACTATTAAGTGAGACTGAGTCTGATTCCATTCTTTTCTGCCTTATCACTTCAGCCCTCTTTCAACACAGATTCCCCATGAATCGTCCTTATTCATTTATACACAGGAACAAAATCTACTGAGCATCTGTTACATACAAAACACTGTCCCTTGGATAAAAGCAGCTGTGTTTATGCCTGATCACTCTCTGTTGCTTTCTCCTGGGCCAAATGGTACTAAGAATGAGACAAGTTCTCTGTGGATTGCAGCCTTCAGCCTTCTCCTCTTGTTTTCTCAAGCAGGGAGTAAGATGGTGTTCCAACATCAGATCACCAGGTACAAAAAAGTTCTTCATATTTTTTTACTGAAAGCCTTCTCAGGCCCCTTAACATGCTAGTATTTATGGTGAATCTCCAGCAACAGGGAATAGAGTTGGCCACATTTCCTGAACTCATTTAGCCACGGGAACTTTTATTTCACAGTTTCTCTCAGAATCAGCATTCTGTCAAATCTACTTTGGAAAATGCTACGTGGAAGTCCTATTCCTATCTGTTTCTCCTTTGTCCACAATTTCATTTTGACTAATGCAAACTGTCCTTGGAAATGCCTCACCTATATGAGACTACCCACTGGAAGACTAGAGAATCTTTTTTTCTTTTGAATTGAAGTATAGTTGATTTACAATATTGTGTTAGTTTCAGGTTTACGGAAAAGTGACTCAGTTTTATTGTTTTCAGATTATATTCCATTATAGGTTATTACAAAATATTGAGTATAATTCAGTACACATTGATCATATACAACATAAACAAGTCAGGCTGTATTGCTGTAAATGGCTCCAACTTCTAAAATGTATGGTAATTCCTACATAGTCAAACATTACTTATGTTTCAGCCAAAAAACAACCCCGAGCAACCATAAGACTTGTCACAAAGACCACGTATTTCCATTAGGACTTCTAGAACTTCCCATGGAACTTATGACTCCTTTTTTTTGTTTGTTTTTTCCTTTAGCTTGCTCATCTGTTTCCCATTCTATAGCAGATTAGAAAAAGGAAGATTGGGCTCACAGAGGCAAACACACTAACCACAGACAGAATACAGCTGAGTGCCTTGCCGTGAAGGTGTAGATATAAAAACTAGAAAGGTGACACAAAAATTCATTGCAACCTAGGAACAATTAGTGCAGGGTAACATCCGCGAAGAAACTATAATATCCCTGACGACTTTATTACATCACCTTCCAGGCCCCTGAGTGATCAAGGAAAAGTTGAAGTCTATTCAAGATACTAGATTAAATAAATCAAGATAATATATAATACATTTTAGAAAGTTTTCCATCTACAATGGATTTTTTAACAAAATAAATTAGTGGCTAAGAGTAGATGGGTTAGATGGACCTAGAGATTATCACACTAAGTGAAGTAAGCCAGACAAAGACAAATATACGATATTGCTTATATGTGGAATCTAAAAAAAAAAATGATAGAAATGAACTTATTTACAAAACAGAAGTAGACCTACACATATAGAAAACAAATTTATGGTTACCTAAGGGGAAAGGGAGGTGGGGGATAAATTAGGAGTTTGGGATTAACACATACACACTACTATATATAAAATAGAAAAACAACAAGGACCTACTGTATAGCACAGGGAACTATACTCAGTATTTTGTAATAAGCTATAAGGGAAATGAATCTGAAAAAGAATATATAGATATATATGTGTGTGTGTGTGTGTGCGTGTGTGTGTGTGTGTGTGTATATATATATATATATATATATATATATATATATATATATACACATACATGAATCTCTTTGCTGTACACCTGAAACTAACACAACATTGTAAATCAAATATACTTCAATTAAAAAATAATGTTTAAAAAAAAAGAATGGTTGTGTTAAATGGCCAATCTTATGTTTTCCGGAGATTTCTGAGAAGAGGCGCACACCATCTCATGTTTACGATGCTCGGTAAAGGAGACGTACTTAGTATCCATGCTATTGATCATCCATCGCTTGACAATTCACCCTGTGGCTCTGCCCTTCACTGACCTTCTTGGCACACTCTGCCCCAGTTCTGCTCGGCCTCTAGGACTCTCTAAGTCTCAAAGATCTGTGTCCAACGTCAAAATCCCTACGCAGCTGACTTGGCATTATACAGCCTCCGCTGGTCATTTATCCAAGTAACTTAACAAGAGTGAAAGATCAGGGCTAAGATGCATTTACATCTAAGGAGTAAATGGTGATCCCCCAATACAGCCACGTTAGAGTGCTGGGCTTGCTCATTTGGGAGTATAAAGGGAGCTGGGGGCCACACTTTCGAAACTGCTTCGACCACAGCATCGCAAGGTAAGTGCTCACAAGTGCCCGCTTTTTTGCTCCATGTAGCTGTGATTATACCTGATCAGGTTACCTGGAGAGGAGAGAAGGCAACACAGCAGCCTTTGCTGAGGGCCTACTAAGCGTAAGGAACTGTGTTAAGGGCAATATGGGAGACAAGATGGCGAGGCCTTTCAAGAAGCTTCTACAAAGAGTAAAAAGACAAGAATATAAGCAATTATGACACCAAAAAAAAAAAAAAAACTAACCTGCAGGATATAAAGCTGAATATAATACGTGCTTACCCCTCTAATTGTTTAGGTCAGTATTATAATTGCAGTTAACAAATAAACATGCTAATTTGTGATATCTCTTCTGTGATTGCCTTGAAGTATTATTTGAAATTTTTGTGGTTGGTTATGTAAAATTTTTCTTATGTCAGGATTTCTGGGAGATGATTGCGGGAAGAAATTCTCCCACGCATTTGATCCATCTCAGAATGCATCCTCGTTTGCTTATTAATGACCAGTGTCCAGACTGCTCATTCATGGCATGCCTTGTGGACGTCGGGCTGGGTCGTGTCTGACACTGCAGGAGCGTCCCTCAGAGGGGTTCTGTAGCTCTAGGAGCTTGCGATGCTTCGATTTCTGGCCACCATCTTCACCAGAATACCTTCTGTCAGACATTCACAGGGTTAAGAGAAACCTTGGGGATTTTCTGGTCCATCTGTCTCATTTACAGAAGGAAACCAAAGCTCAAGGAAATTACAACAGCTACTTTACAGAGCTGGCGTTAGAAAACCGAGGTTCTCCCTCCAAGTGTGATTTCGTTTAAACCAAGGATCCAGAATATGACACTTAATCATTTAATCTTTTCCTGAGAAAGTTGTGAGAAATTTAGGATATAGCTGGAGATTATTAGAGACTCATAAAAGGAAGAGGCCAAGAATACACGACCAAAGTAGGAAAGCAAGTGTTGAAATGTCTCTTCCTGCCTAAATGGTATTTCACGACATGTTCCCCAGGTTCCATAAAAGTACTGTGTGGTAAATGGGAAGTTTAAGTTAAATTTGATATTGAAAATTATTCAGACTCTTACGGTATCCTGAGATCTTCATGTAGGTTATCAACTTCTGGACTGAGATTCCTTAGTCCCAAATAAGTTATCAGCTACCCTACCTTCATCTTCTCCAAGAGAATATAGGATATTTAAGAGCGTGCCCTTCCTAGACCTCTTAAAGAAGTCTTGCCCATAATTCACAACTTTTCTCTCATTGCCAAAGAATTCAACTTCTGGTCTAAAAGCATCCAAGTTACAATCCGGATCATTCCCCTCCCTCCTTCCTTTCTTTTTTGACCCCTCACGGCCCCCTACCCTCAGCCGGAAGCATCATCTCTCTATGTCCCCATAATACTTCATTTAGACGCTTACAGAATTTGTATCATTCTTCCTTGTTCAAAGATTTATTTGAGGGCTTCCCTGGTGGCACAGGGGTTGAGAATCTGCCTGCCAATGCAGGGGACACGGGTTCGAGCCCTGGTCTGGGAAGATCCCACATGCCACGGAGCAACTGGGCCCGTGAGCCACAATTACTGAGCCTGCGCGTCTGGAGCCTGTGCTCTGCAACAAGAGAGGCCGCGATGGTGAGAGGCCCGCGCACCGCGATGAAGAGTGGCCCCCGCTTGCCGCAACTAGAGAAAGCCCTTGCACAGAAACGAAGACCCAACACAGCCAAAAATAAATAAATAAATAAATAAATAAATAAATAAATAAATAAATAAATAAAAGAACGTGAATTTAAAAAAAAAAAAAAAAGATTTATTTGAGCATTTCTCTTAACTGTTCCTAAATTTTGCATTCCTTTAGGGTAGAGAGTGTCTTTATCCTTTTTTATACCCCCTTAAGGAGCTGACATGGTACTTTGCACACACAGAAGATACCCAAAAAAAATGTTAATCAGTGCTGTAATTACCCAATTATTTAAAGAATGATGACTTAACCGAAGGGAAAAATGGAAAATGTATTTCCATCCCACACCATCCACTGTGTACTATTTAAATGTAGCTAAACTTAGAAAAGTACAATTTCTAGATTTATTTAAACTCTTCATAGTTCATTTGTTCTTTGTTTGGTTTAGTTTTGATTTCTGGACTCACTCTCTCAGAAGCCACTTCATTCCTGAAGGACACTAACCATTGCTTTGGAAACCAAGAAGGTAAGAGTCACTGTCATCTTGATTGGGAATACAATAATTGAAATTAGCAAACAGTGTTTTACACATTCTCATTCTTGCCACACTCATAGGAATCTGAAACTGATGAAATTAAAATCCATTACTTAAGTATTTCTAAAGGCAGATTACAAAATATGCAGCTAAGGAAGCAGGTCTTCCCAAATTTGCTCATCACACTAACAGGAATAAAACACACTGCAGAACTTTGACACACAAGCTCCAGGTCAATATACTTAGGTTGGCCCCAAACATGATGTTCGTAGGCTCAAGATTCAGTCTTCACACAAGTCTAACTTTGCTGTTTTTTGAGCAGAGGCCGCACCCATGAATCCCCTCAGCTGTGTCTTTACTCACAAATGATGCTGAGAGAATAAGGAGAAATGGATTCAAACCTATGTCCACTGTAGTAATAAAAAAAAATTACTCCCCCACCTCAAGATTCGTGTTTATTGGAAGTAATTCTAGATGAATTAGGACCAAGGAAACCAAAGTATAATTAAGTCATGACCACACCATTGCTGACAAGATGCAGTAGCTGAGAAATTCCCAGGAGAGGGCTGAAAGTTGAGAGCAGTGTCATAGCGCACTGACAGCAGTAAGAGGGGTTGGGGAACACTCAGAAGGTGGTGCTGGAGGTCAGGGAGACTGGGATGGCCATCCCCATTGGAAGACCCCTAAAGACAGGAACAGAGGGGATGGTTGGAGGGACACAGCTGTGTAGGGCTGGAAGCAGGTCAAGCTCTCAAAACCAAGAAGCAGATAATTAGGGGACTTTCTGGGGGTAGAGTTTCCAGGGACACCATGAGTCATGCCAAGAGAGTTGGATGAGACCTAACAAGGGAAAGTTTTATCAGCCAAGAATACATGGTTTTAGCCCTGGGTCCCAGAGTACAGTTGTATAAATATGGGGACAAGATCTGACTTAGCAACCGGACGCACACAGCGTGCGTTGAGGGGCTTTGCTTGACAGTGAGTGGTGAGCCATCGGTGTGAGGAGGCTGCCAGAGGGCAGTCACCACCTCGGGCATGACACCTAGGTCAGGAGAGGTGAGGGCACATGCTGATGGAGGACAACATGTGGTCTGGATATCACACTTAAGAGATTAACAGGAGTGAGCTCACTGTGATGGTAAAGGAGATGCAGAAGCACATCACGGAAGAAACAGATGAAGACAGCACTGGGGCTACTTAGCCTGGAAAAGAAAAAGCTAAGGAGGGACTTCCCTGGAGGTCCAGTGGTTAAGACTTCGCCTTCCAGGCTCAATCCCTGGTCGGGGAGCTAAGATCCTACATGCCTTGCAGCCAAAAAACCAAAACATAAAACAGAAGCAATACTGTAACAAATTCAATAAAGACTTGAAAAATGGTCCACATTAAAAAAAAAAAAAAAAAAAGCTAAGGAGAACCCAGAGCAGCCATCAAATGGGTGAAGAGTTGTCTTGTGGGGAGAAAGTTTGAACTCTTTCTGTTGTTACCAAGAGCCGAAAGGAGGATCAAACATCCTGAAGTCACAGAGAGCCAGATTTCAGTTTAAAGCAAGAAGTATCTTTGGCCTGCAGAAACTACCCCAAATGATTTTCCAAAATTTTCAAAAGGGAAAAAAGTCATCTTGAAGGCATTTGAGTAGGCTGGACAACACATTTGCAAGAATATCGCTGAGACAACTCATGCATCATCTAGGCAGTAAAAGTAGGAGATACTGGATTCTGAGTCATGGTTAGAGCTGTGGGTGGAAGAAGAAAAATCTTCCCCTCAACACACGCAGTGACTTGAATCCCAGACGGAAAGTCTTGTTTTTCTAAGAGACCTAAAGGTATAGTTTGACCATGAGTCATTGTAGTCTTTCCCCAACTTCAGACTTCATTCTTATACTACTATCACAAATTTTGCAATACCCATTTAAGACCAGTACTGCTAATTCACTTAATATTTTGATTTACCTTGATTCCTTTTTCTTCTTAGATGTGTTTCTCAAAGTTAGCCTATATGCTTGCTATGAAAGTCTGGACCGTCTATCTCAGCATCAGCTGAGACATTTAGATATTCAAAATCTCAAACTCTACTCCAGCTCTGCTGAATCAGAATATCTATTTCAACAAGATTCCCAGTTGGATTCCTATGCCCACCAAAGTTTGAGAAACACTGCTTTATATCACTACTATAAACAGATATTTCACTGTCTCTAAGTCGTTAGCACATATTATTCTATTTTATTCTAACTTTCTTCACATTTTCACAAAATATTATCTCTAAACTTGGGATGCATCTTATAATCAATGAAAGGAGTACTGTAATTAGCAGGGTGTTTTCCTTTATTAGTGGGACACAAAATAGGTTATCTTACAATCGATGGCATCTTACATTTTGCTAAAATAAGGTAATAGACTTTAATATAACTATTAAAATTAAGAAAGAGTTGCCTAAAATCATTTTGTATTGGACCATTGGGACTATGCCATGGTTTTGGAAAGAGTGGCTTTATAAAAGCAAAATAATGCTCCCAAACATCACTGTGTTTGAGGCCCTTGAGAACAATTCAGTTTCCTCAGTCCCAACCACAGAGATTCTGTTGCAGATGATTTTGATGTGGATCAACTTTCGACACTTTGGGTAGCAGGCTGAACACTAAGTCAAGCTAAATGACATCAGATCATACACTTGCAGCCTGATGAGATTCCCTCACACTATAGTGCAACCATTCTCAAACTGTGGCCCATGGATCCTTGGAGATTCCTAAGAACTTTTCAAGAGGTACATGAGGTCAAAACAATTTTCATAATACCCAGATGCCATGTGCTTTCTTCACTGTGTTGACTTAATGATGCAAAAGCAAGGATGGATAGACGATCTGACACTTTATTACAGATCAAGATATGGCACCAAGCTGTACTAATAGTCATAGTATTCTTCACAGCCATACACTGACAGTGAAAAAGAATTTTTTTTTAATTTAAAAAGCCAGCTTCAGGACTTCCCTGGTGGCACAGTGGCTAAGAATCCGCCTGCCAATGCAGGGGACACGGGTTCGAGCCCTGGTCTGGGAAGATCCCACATGCTGCGGAGCAACTAAGCCCGTGAGCCACAACCACTGAGCCCGTGTGCCACAACTACCGAAGCCCACACGCCTAGAGCCCGTGCTCCGCAACAAGAGAAGCCACCGCAATTAGAAGCCCGCGCACCGCAACGAAGAGTAGCGCTCGCCGCAATTAGAGAAAGCCTGCACGCAGCAACAAAGACCCAACGCAGCCAAAAATAAATATAAATAAATAAATAATTTTTTTAAAAAGCCAGCTTCATTGAAAAATAACCTAAAATTTGCAGCAGTGGAGAGTATTAATTTGATTACATCTCAATTTTATCCACATCTTTATAATATTCTACATGATCAAACAGGAAGTCCATGAAAAGCACTCCTTTTGCACACTGGACTTTGACATTTGTCTCAAGGAAAAACACATGTGCAGTTGTCTGAGTTGCAAGATGAACCTGCCACTTGATTCATGAAGCACCATTTTTACTTGAAAGAATGACTAGAGGACAAACTATTGTTTCTCAGACTTGTATATCTGGCACACAGTTTCTCAAAAAACAGTGAAGTGTGTTTACCCTTTCAAGGAAAACTACTGACAGTAATTTTTACTAATGATATAGTTGAGTTTTCAAGCAAAAATTAAAACTTTGGAAGACTTGTATCTACTATCATTAGCTTGACAACGTCCTAATATTTGAATTTTCTAATGAGATCAGTACTGATATTAATGATTGTGATTTTTTATACTGTATAATGAAACGTGCCAATATTTGGAAGTTCTGTATAATTCAGTGAACAATATTTTCCAAATGATCAATGTATGATGTTTACACATGGGTAAAAGTTTCATTCAAAGTTCAACACAGACCAACAGATCATAATGTTTGTTGATATGGTTTCAGATTCCACATTGCAACTAGCCTTTAAGGAACTACCACAGAAACTACCACGTGTCAAGTTTTGGTGTAGTATCTAAAAAGAATATCCGCAATTATTTGAAAGGGTAATTAAAATACTCTTTCCTTTTCCAAATTATATATCTGTGAAAGATTTTCTATATCTACTTTAACCAATAAACAAACAAAAAAAAAACTAAAAAACCATACAGCAACAGACAGAATAGAGAAGCAGGCATGAAAATCCATCCATCTTCTACTCAGCAGACATTAAAGTGAGTTGCAAAAATGAAAAACAATGGTACTCTTGCCACTAATTTTTTTGTTTTGGAAAATATAGTCATTTTCATAAAAATATGTCATTAATGTTAACATGCAATGAATTTGATAGGAACTTTAAATGAATTAGATTTTCTCAATTTTGACTTCTAATACCATAAATATTGGTAGATATGACCTGCATAAACCAAACTCACTGGGTTCTCAATGGTTTTTAAGAGTGTGAAGGGGTTCTGAGGAAACAAAGCTTGAGAACTGCTGCTGTCGTAAAACTCACTTAAGCCACAAAAGTAGGGACTATCTTCACAGATGAGGAAACAATATGGATGAATTCTTCCTCTCCACCAGGCAGTAACTGAGAAAATTTAAACTGCATGAAGCCTGCAAGCCAGAGGTCCTCTTTGTGGTGCTATATTGAGTTCCAATCTCTTAACTATGAAAACTTAACCACGAGCACACAGATGGTTCAGCAGAGCTGCTGGCCAAAGTAAAATCGAAATGCAACTTATCCTGAATAAGATCCAGAGGGAAGCAGTTGCTCCTCTTTCTGTAGGACTAGATCCCCCCAGAATCTCAAGGAGGGATATTGAAACAACAGTCAGTTACCAATGAAGAGTAATTTCATAAAGTGTAAGATTGAGGGCGGGGGAAGTTCCAAGGGACAACCATAAAATGTTCAATTTTCCCACTTCTAATAGGAAACATAAAAGGCTTTATTCAAAACATATGACCTATTTCTTAAGAGAGATATGGGGATATATGTGTGTAATTGAACTCCATTTTATGGTCACTTACAGAAGAATGTATGGAAAAGAAAAAGCAGAGAAAGAAAGAGAGAAGGGGAAGAGTTGTGGGGAAAAGAAGTAGAGGGTCAGGAAGGATACGGGAAGAGGTCCAGAGGGAACAGGAAAAGCAAATGCAGATGAGGAAAAGGAACCAGAAAAGTCACACAACCTGCAGGGGCCTTAGAAATGAGCTAGGCTTGCTTCTTCATTTTAAGTGAGATTAGTGGCCCAAAGAAGTTAAGTGGTTTGACCAAGTTCAGTGCCAGGACTTTAAGCCAAATTTTCTAGCTTCTAAGCAAGGAAAACACATAAAGAGAAGGTCTGTGAAAGGGGATGGTTTGGAAAGAATTGACGGGGGGGATGAGCGGGAGGGTGGACAGAGAGAGAGAGGCAGAAAGATACATAAACACACCATACACGCATATGCACACACACACACACGCTAAGCAGTGAGTTCTAAAGCATTTATTTAATTAAACACTGTTTGTCACACCCCGACACTGCTACACATAACTAAAGTTTGGAGACCCCTGCCTTAAGCCCAGTACTTCTCAACTCTACTATGCCTAGAAATCACCTGGAGATCTTGTTAAAGTGCAGATTCTGGTTTTGTAATGCGGGGTGGTTCTGAGATTCTGAATGTCTAACAACTCCTCGGTGATGCTGATGCAACATGTTCAAGGACCACTCTTGGAGTCAGAAGGCCCTACACCAGCAGTTCTCAGAGTGTGGTCCCTGGACCACAATGATGAATTCACCATCAGCTGATGAATGCACCACGAGCATTGCCTAAGAACTTGCTAGAAATGCATATTCTCAGGCCCCATCCCATACCTACTGAATCAGAAGCTCTGGGGGTGAGGCCCAGAAATCTGTGTTTTAACAAGCTCTCCAGGTAATTCTGGTGCATATTAAAGTTTGGAACCATTGCACTAGGCCATAATGTCTCCTATCACCTTGTTGCCTGTAATTGACTAAACAAGTGTGGCAGTACTTTATGTTCAAGTCATTACTTTTCACTGGGCTATCTGAACTTTCTACTAGGAATTATCAACACTCACCAAGAGGAACATCTCAATCTTGCCAACTATTCAGTTGGATTTCATGTCTGATGTCTAAAGGAAAAGATTCTCCTTGGATACAGAGAGTCTAAATTATACTCCCAGTTAAATGCCACCCATATCCCACCCCACTCCGTTCCCACAATGATAAAAATCAGTGTTCCCAAATCTGAGTAGTTTAGAGGAATTTTAAGAATCATGATACGGAAATGAACAAACCAAAAAACCTCAGCTCTCCTATGTCAAAAGAAAACCAAACTTTCACTTCAGGGTTTGGAGGAAGCGGTTTAGAAAGGCCACCACTGACAAAACGGTGCACTGTTAGTGGAGATGTAAATTTGTGCAGCCACTACAGAAAACAGTATAGAGATTCCTTTAAAAATTAAAAATAGAACTACCATATGATCCAGCAATTCCACTTCTGGGTATATACCCAAAGGAAATGAAATTACTATCCCAAAGAGGTACTCCCAGGTTCATTGTGGCATTATTTAGAATAGCCAAGACATGGAAACGATCTAAGTGTCCACTGATGGATAACTGGATAAAGAAAAGGTCATATATAATGGAATATTATTCAGCCATAGAAAAGACTGAAATCTTGCCATTGGCAACAGTGGACCTTGAGGGCATTATGCTATGTGAAATAAGTCAGACACAGAAAGACAGATCCTGTATAATCTCACGTATATGTGGAATCTTAAAAAACCAAACTCATAGCAACAGAGATCAGATCTGTGGTTGCCAGAGGTGGCGGGTGAGAGGTGGAAGAACTGGGTGAAAGGGGTTAAAAGGTACAAACTTCCAATTATGAAATAAATAAGTTCCGTGGTTGTTAAGTACAGCATGGTAACTGTAGTTAATTACACTGTGTTGTATATTTGAAAGTTGCTAAGAGAGTAGAGCTTAAAAGCTCTCATCACAAGGGCTTCCCTGGTGGTGCAGTGGTTGAGAGTCTGCCTGCCAATGCAGGGGACACGGGTTCGAGCCTTGGTCTGGGAGGATCCCACAAGCCGCGGAGCAACTGGGCCCGTGAGCCACAACTCCTGAGCCTGCGCGTCTGGAGCCTGTGCTCGGCAACAAGAGAGGCCGCGATAATGAGAGGCCCGCGTGCCGCGATGAAGAGTGGCCCCCACTTGCCGCAACTAGAGAAAGCCCTCGCACAGAAACGAAGACCCAACACAGCCATAAAAAAAAAAAAAATCTCATCACAAGAAAAAGAAACTGTAAGTGAAGGGATAGATGTTAAGTAGACCTAATGCTGTGATCATTTTGCAATATATACATATATCAAATCATTATGTTGTACACCTTAAACATATACACTGTTATATGTCAGTTACATCTCAATAAAACTGGTGGGGTAGGTGGGTAGGAAAGGCCACCACTGTGTCCTCAGGACTCACTGGACACATCCTCTTGTGTCTGTCTCCAGGCGACGCCGGGGTGAGCAAGAAGGGCGGGAAGAAGAAGGGCTCCTCTTTCCAGACCGTGTCCGCTGTGTTCAGGTTTTGTTTTTTGGCAGCTTCCACATTCGGTTGTATTTCTGCCCAGTGCAACGGCGTTTGCTAAGGTTAATGTGCTTCTTCTGGTTTGTGTCTCAGGAAAATTTAAACAAATTGATGGCCAATTCAAGGAGCACTCATCCTCACTTTGTGCGATGTCTGATTCCCAATGAGACCAAGACTCCTGGTGAGTAAGAATCCATCAGAACAGGACTCCCTGAAACGTATGCAAAATTCTGTGGGTGTGGGTGTGCGTGCACACGTGAGTATGTACATGTGTCTGTGTGCACGTGCATGTGTGTTTCCCTGAGGACAGGCTCATGAGAGCCTTTATCACTTCTCAGTCTATGAAATAGGGCTGCCAGATTTGGCAAATTAAAACCACGAGACGCCCCATTAAATTCGAATTTCAGATGAGACAATGAAAAATTTCTTAGTATAAATATGACCCATGCAATATTTGGGATATACTTATACTAAAAAAAAAAAAAAGCATTTACTGTTTCTCTGAAATTCAAATTCAACTGGGCATCCTGGGCATATTTTATCTGGCATCCCTACTATGAAATTATATCCAAAATATTATGTACATATATAGGTACATTAAATCCATACCTTTCATAAAATTCTTAAAAACCTTTCCCCCCAAAGTGAAGAGCCACTATATTTGGCAAACAATCAGCTTATGTGTTCCATAATAAAAACAGCATCAATAACAACTGTTTTCTGAGCCTAATGCAGTCCCATTATTATGTTATCTCTACTGTTTACAACACTTCACTGCAAGATAAGCATAATCATCTCCATTTTATAAATGAGAAAACTGAGAGTCAGAGACCAGGTATATAGACATAGAACACCATGTGGTACAGTAGACGTTTAACCATCACCAATCCTGGATTCACAAATATGGCTGAGTTTCAGGGCCATTTGTCACAAAGGAAAGAACAAACCATCACACAGACTGTGGCTATGAGGCAGCTCTCTCACCAGCCAAGCTGTTGAATCCCCAAAGGCTGGGCTTCTGGCATCAAGGTCCTGCTTCAGCAATGTTACAGGAGAGCAGAGGAATTAGATGATCAAGGAAAAGATCCCAGCTCCACCTATTACTGCCCAAGGGACCGCAGCTGAGTCCTTTAACTTTCTGGTCTATAAAAGGAGGATTAAAATGGCATTTTCTTTATGCATTCACTTAGTTATTAACTCATTTATTTATTGAGTGAGCACTTATAAAGTGTTGACTCATTTTGTAAATATTAACTCATTTAACCCGCCTTAGAGGGCTGTTGTGAGAATTAAATAAGCCAGTACACGTAAAGCATTTGAAACAGGTCCCATCACAAGAACAAAACAATTGTAACTATGTATGTTGACGGAGGTTAACCAGACTTATTGTGGTGATCATCTCAAAATATATACAAATATCGAATCAATATGTTGTACACCTGAAACTAGTAAAGTGTTATATGCCAATTACACCTCAGTTTTTTTTTCACACACACACACTGTATTTTATTTTTACAAGAGATAAATAGACTGACACCAAGCATCGTACATGGATGACCACAACAAAAGCAACAATGATTGCAATTACCAAACATGAAACACACTCATACTATGTCATAATATTGACATTCAGTCCAGTAATCCTCCACTGTAACAGCTCCTTTACTTTGCAGTGAAAATTGATTTGTATATTCTTTGCCTCTGAGTCCTTGTGGGATTTTTTTTTTAAATTCAGACAGAAAGTCACAAAAATTATACTCATCCTCATCTGTTCACTCAGTCCCATGTAATTAATTTTTTTGTTCATCTTGATCTTTTGTTAGCACTTTTATGAGTTCATCAGTTTTTCATTAGAGTTCTGAAAATGCTTATTCATTCAGTTCAGCTGTACAGTCAGTTACCAGAAACCTGTACTTGTCAGAGTCTTTTCCATGAATTTCTTGAAGATGAAACCCTTTTATAGGAACATATTTGCAAAAGCATCAGAGTACACCCAGAACTGTCTGTAAATGACAAGACTTAAAAATGACCACAGTTAAAGATCTGATGAAAGTTCATAATAATGCAGTTGACAAGAAAATTAGTTATTTCTGAGATATACATTTTAAAGTAATAACTAGGATTATGACTTATAACATTATACCAGAACATATAAGATTTTTAGAAATTTCATGTGATGTCTGAAACATTTATATTAACATATTGCCATACAAATAACCCAATGAAAGTTTAGTATTAGTTGTTTTGTTTGTTTGTTTGTTTATACTGCAGGTTCTTATTAGGCATCAATTTTATACACATCAGTGTATACATGTCAATCCCAATCGCCCAATTCAGCACACCACCATCCCCACCCCACCGCAGTTTTCCCTCCTTGGTGTCCATATGTCCATTCTCTACATCTGTGTCTCTAATTCTGCCCTGCAAACCGGCTCATCTGTACCATTTTTCTAGGTTCCACATACATGCGTTAATATACGATATTTGTTTTTCTCTTTCTGACTTACTTCACTCTGTACGACAGTCTCGAGATCCATCCACGTCTCAACCAATGACTCAATTTCAGTCCTTTTTATGGCTGAGTAATATTCCATTGTATATATGTACCATACTTCTTTATCCATTCGTCTGTTGATGGGCATTTAGGTTGCTTCCATGACCTGGCTATTGTAAATAGTGCTGCAGTGAACATTCGGGTGCATGTGTCTTTTTGAATTACGGTTTTCTCTGGGTATATGCCCAGTAGTGGGATTGCTGGGTCATATGGTAATTCTAATTTTAGTTTTTTAAGGAACCTCCATATTGTTCTCCATAGTGGCTGTATCAATTTACATTCCCACCAACAGTGCAAGAGGGTTCCCTTTTCTCCACACCCTCTCCAGCATTTGTTGTTTGTAGATTTTCTGATGATGCCCATTCTAACTGGTGTGAGGTGATACCTCATTGTAGTTTTGATTTGCATTTCTCTAATAATTAGTGATGTTGAGCATCTTTTCATGTGCTTCGTGGCCGTCTGTATGTCTTCTTTGGAGAAATGTCTATTTAGGTCTTCTGCCCATTTTTGGATTGGGGTGTTTGTTTCTTTAATATTGAGCTGAATGAGCTGTTTATATATTTTGGAGATTAATCCTTTGTCCGTTGATTCGTTTGCAAATATTTTCTCCCATTCTGGGGGTTGTCTTTTCATCTTGTTTATGGTTTCCTTTGCTGTGCAAAAGCTTTGAAGTTTCATTAGGTCCCCTTTGTTTATTTTTGTTTTTATTTCCATTACTCTAGGAGGTGGATCAAAAAAGATCTTGCTGTGATTTATGTCAAAGAGTGTTCTTCCTATGTTTTCCTCTAAGAGTTTTATAGTGTCCATTCTCACATTTAGGTCTCTAATCCATTTTGAGTTTACTTTTGTGTATGGTGTTAGAGAGTATTCTAATTTCATTCTTTTACATGTAGCTTTCCAGTTTTCCCAGCACCACTTATTGAAGAGACTGTCTTTTCTCCATTGTATATCATTGCCTCCTTTTTCATAGATTAGTTGACCATAGGTGTGTGGGTTTATCTCTGGGCTTTCTATCTTGTTCCATTGATCTATGTTTCTGTTTTTGTACCAGTACCATATTGTCTTGCTTACTGTAGCTTTGTAGTATAGTCTGAAGTCAGGGAGTCTGATTCCTCCAGCTCCGTCTTTTCCCCTCAAGACTGCTTTGGCTATTACAGGTATGTGACATTCCCCATCACTCCCCCCATCACAGGTGAGTGACAGCCCCCAGCTCTCTCCCAATCACAGGTATGGGAAAGCCCCCAGCTGTCTTCGCATCACAGGTGCCCGACAGCCCCCAACTCTCTGCCCATCACAGGTATAAGACAGCCCCCGGCTGTCTCCGCATCACAGGTATGTAACAGCCCCCATCTCTCGCCCCATCACAGGTGAGTCACCGCCCCCAGCTCTCTACCCGTTACAGGTGAGTGATAGCCCCCAGCACTCTCCCCATCACAGGTATGTGAGAGCCCCCAGCTGTATCCACATCACAGGTGAGTGATAGCCCCCAGCACTCTCCCCATCACAGGTATGTGACAGCCCCCAGCTGTCTCCGCATCACAGGTGCCTGACAGGACCCAACTCTCTCCCCATCTGAGGTATATGACAACCCACAGCTGTCTCCGCCTCACAGGTATGTGACAGTCCCCATCTCTCTCCCCATCATAGGTGCTTGACAGTGCCCAGCTCTCTCCCCATCACAGGTGTGTGACAGACCCCAGCTCTCTCCCCATCACAGGTATGTGACAGCCCCCAGCTGTCTCCACATCACAGGTATGTGACAACAACTACCTTACTCCGCATCACAGGTATGTGACTGGCCCCAGCACTCTCCCCATCAGAAGTGTTTGACAGTCCCCATCTCGTTCCCCTTCACAAGTGAGTGAGAGGCCCAAGCTCCCTTCCCATCACAGCTGGGTGACATCCCCCAGCTCTCTCCCCATCCCCGGTGAGTGACAGCCCCCATCTCTCTCCCCATCACAGGTCTGTGACCGTCCCCTGGTGTCTCCAAATCACAGGTGAGTGACAATACCCAGCTCTCTCAGATTCACAGGTGTGTGACAGCCTCCAGCTCTCTCCCCATCACAGGTGAGTGACAGCCCCCAGCTCTCTCCCCATCACAGGTATCTGAGAGCCCCCAGCTGTCTCTGCATCACAGGAGCCTAACAGCCCCCAGCTCTCTCCCCATCACAGGTATGTCACAACGCCCATTGTCTCCATATCACAGGTATGTGACAACCACTAGGTGTCTACGCATCACAGGTATGGGTGAGCCCCAGCTCTCTCCCAATCACAGGTGTGCGACAGACACCAGCTCTCTCCCCATCACAGGTGAGTGATAGGCCCCAGCTTTTTCCCCATCACAGGTATGTGACAGCGCCCAGCTGATTCCGCATCACAGGAGCCTGACAGCCCCCAACTTTTTCCCCGTCACAGGTATGTGTCAGCTCCCAGCTTTCTCCACATCACAGGTATGTGAAACACACCAGCTGTCTCCACATCACAGGTATCTGACAGCCCCCAGGTCTCTCCCCATCACAGGTGTTTGACAGTCCCCATCTCTTTCCCCATCACAGGTGTGTGAAAGACCCCAGCTCTCTCCCCATTTCAGGTGAGCAAGAGATCCCAGCTCTCTCCCCATCACAGGTATATGAGAGCCCCCAATTTTCTCCGCATCACAGGACCATAACAGCCCCCAACTCTCTCCCCATCACATGTATATCACAACCCCCATTGTCTCCACATCACAGGGATATGACAACCACTAGCTGTCTCTGCATCATAGGTATGTGTGAGCCCCCGGCTCTCTCCCCATCCCTGGGAAGTGACAGCCCCCAGCTGTCTCCCACTCACAGCAGTGTGACAGCCCACAGCTGTCTTAGCATTACAAGTAAGGGACAATCCCCATCTCTCTCCCCATAACAGTGTGTGACAAACCCAAGCTCTCTCCCCATCACAGGTGTGTGACATTCCACAGCTCTCTCCCCATCACTGGTTAGTTACAGCCCCCAGCTCTCTCCCCATCACAGGTATGTGACAGCCCCCAGCTGTCTCCGCATCACAGGTGCCTGACAAACCCCAAGTCTCTCCTCATCACAGGTATGTGACAGCCCCCAGCTCTCTCCCCATCACAGGTGAGAGACAGCCCCCATCTCTCTCCTCATTACAGGTGAGTGACAGCCCCCAGCTCTCTCCCCATGACAGGTGAGTGGCGGCCCGTGCTCTACCCGTCACAGTTACGTGACAGCCCCCAGCTGTCTCAGCGTCACAGGTATGTGACAGTCCCCATCTCTCTCCCCATCAAAGCTGTGTGATAGCCCCCAGCTCTCTCCTCATCATAGGTGAGTGACAGACCGCAGCTTTCTCCCAATCACAGGTATGTGACAACTCCCATCTGTCTCCACATCACAGATGTCTGAGAGCACCCAACTTTCTCCCCATCACAGGTATGTGTTAGCCCTTAGCTGTCTCCGCATCACAGGTATGTGACAGCCCCCAGGTCTCTCCCCATCACAGGTGTTTGACAGTCCACATGTATTTCCCCATCACAGGTATGTGACAGCCCCCAGCTGTCTCCACATCACAGGTATGTGACAACGCCAAGCTCTCTCCTCGTCACAGGTGTGTGACCGTCCCCAGCTGTCTCCATATCACAGGTGCGTGACAAACCCCAGCTCTCTCCCCTTCACAGGTGGATGACAGCCCCCAGCTCTCTCCCCATCACAGTTGCGTGACGGCCCCCAGCGGTCTCCCCATCATAGGTGAGTGACAGCCCCCAGCTCTCTCCCCATCACAGGTATGTGAAAACCCCCAGCTCTCTCCGGGTCACAGGTGCCTGAGAGCCCCCAAATCTCTCCTAATAACAGGTATGTGACAGCCCCTAGCTGTCTCCACATCACTGGTATGTGACAGCCCTCAGCTATCTCTGAATCACAGGTGCCTGGCAGGCCACAACTCTCTCCCCGTTCCAGGTATGTGACGGCCACCACCTCTCTCCACATCACAGGTGAGTGACAGCTCCCATCTCTCTCCCCATTACAGTTCAGTGACAACCCCCAGCTCTCTCCCCATCACAGGTGAGTGACAGTCCCCATTTCTCTCCCTATCACAGGTGTGTAACAGCTCCAACTCTCTCCCCATCACAGGTGTGTGACAACCCCCAGCTGACTCCAACTCACAGATATGTGACAGTCCCCAGCTCTCTCCCCATCTCAGGTGCGTGACAGCCCCCTATTCTCTCCCCATCACAGGTATGTCACAGCCCCCAGCTGTCTCCCCATTATTGGTATGTGATAGACCACAGCTTTCTCCATATCACATTTATGTGACAACCCCAAACTCTCTCCCCATCACAGGGGTGTGACCGTCCCCAGCTGTCTCCATATCACAGGTGCTTGACAACGCCCAGCTCTCTCCCCTTCACAGGTGGATGACAGCCCCCAGCTCTCTCCCCATCACAGGTGAGTGACGGCCTCCGGCTGTCTCCCCATCACATGTATGTGACATCCCCCAGCTCTCTCTGCATGAAAGGTACCTGACAGCCCCCAACTCTCTCCCCATCACAGGTTTGTTACATGCGCCAGCTGTCTCCACATCACAGATATGTGAAAGACACCAGCTGTCTCCACATCACAGGTATGTGACAACCCCCATCTCTCTCCCCATCACAGTTGAGTGACAGCCCCAAGATCTCTCCACATCACAGGTGAGTGACATCCCCCAGCTCTCCCCCCATCAGAGGTATTTGACAGCCCCCAGCTGACACCGCATCACAGTTGCCTGACACTCCCCAACTCTCTCCCCATCAGAGGTGTGTGACCGACCCCATCTATCTCCATATCACAAGAGCGTGACAGCCCCAGCTCTCTCCCCATCACAGGTATGTGACCGTCCCCAGCTGTATCAGCATCACAGTTATGTGACAGTCCCCATCTCTCTCCCCATCACAGGTGTGTGACAGCACCCAGCTGTCTCCCCATCACAGGTGAGTGACGGCCCCAGCTCTCTCCCAATTACAGGTATGTGATAGCCCCCACCTATCTCCACATCACAGATATGTGACAGCCACCAGCTCTCTCCCCATCACAGGTGTGTGAGCGTCCCCAGCTGTCTCCATATCACAGGTGCGAGAAAGCTCCCAGCTCTCTCCCCTTCACAGGTGGGTGACAGCCCCATGTTCTCTCCCGATCACAGGTGAGTGACAGCCCCCAGCTCTCTCCCCATAACAGGTATGTGATGGCCCCAGCTGTCTCCCCATTACAGGTGCCTGACAACCCCCAACTCTCTCCCCATCACAAGTATGTGACAGCCCCCACCTATCTCCACATCACAGGTATGTGACAGCCACCAGATCTCTCCCCATCACAGGTGTGTGACATTCCCCATCACTCTCCCCATCACAGGTGTGTGATAGACCCCAGCTCTCTCCCCATCACAGGTGATTGACAGCCCCCGTCTCTCTACCCATCACAGGTGAGTAACAGCCCCCAGCTCTCTCCCCATCACAAGTGGGTGACAGCCCCAAGCTCTCTCCCCATCACAGGTATGTGACAGCCCCATCTCTCTCCCCATCACAGGTGTGTGAAAACCCACAGCTCTCTCGCCATCAAAGGTCAGTGACAGGCCGCAGCTCTCTCTGCATCACAGGTATGTGACAGCCCCCAGCTCTCTCCCCATCACATGTGTTTGACAGTCCCTATCTCTTTCCCCATCACAGGTGTGTGACAGCCCCCAGCTCTCTCCCCATCACAGGTGCCTGACAGCCCCCAGCACTCACCCCTTCAGATGTATGTGACAGTACCCAGCTCTCTCCCCATCACAGGTGTTTGCCAGTCCCCTACTCTCTCCCCATCACACGTATGTGACAGCCCCCAGCTCTCCCTCCATTACAGGCGAGTTACAGCCCCATGCTCTCTCCCCATCACAGGTGTGTGAGAGCCCTCAGCTGTCTCCCCATCACAGGTGAGTGACAGCCACCCGCTTTCTCCCCATCAAAGGTATTTGACAGCCCCATGCTGTCACCGCATAACAGTTGCCTGACAGCCCCCAACACTCTCTGCATCACAGGTGTGGGACCGTCCCCAGCTGTCTCCATATCACAGGTGCGTGACAGTCCCAGCTCTCTCCCCATCACATGTATGTGACAGCCCCCAGGTGTCTCAGCATTATAGGTATGTGACAGGCCCCAGTTCTCTCCCAATCAGAAGGGTTTGAGAGTCCCCATATATTTCCTCATCACAGTGAGTGACAGCCCTCAGCTCTCTCTACATTACAGATATGTGACAGTCCCCATCTCTCTCCCCATCACAGGTGTGTGACAGACGCCAGCTCTCTCCCCATCACACGTGAGTGACAGCCCCCGGCTCTCTCCCCATCACAGGTATGTGACAACTGCCAGCTGTCTACGCATCACAGGTGCCTGACAGCAACCAACTCTCTCCCCATCACAGGAATGTGAGAGCCCCCAGCTGTCTCCACATCACAGGTATGTGACAGCAACTAGCTGTCTCCGCATCACAGGTATGTGACAGCCCCCAGCTCTCTCTCCATCAGAGGTGTTTGACAGTCCCCATCTCTCTCCCCATCACAGGTGTGTGACAGCCCCCAGCTCTCCCCATGATAGTCATGTGACAACCCACATCTCTCTCCCCCTCACAGGTGCCTGGAAGCCCCCAACTCTCTCCCCATTACAGGTATTTGACAGTCCCCAGCTCTCTCCCCATCACAGGTGAGTGACAGTCCCCAGCTCTCTCCACAAAGCAGAGGAATGACAGCCCCCAGCACTCTCCCCATCACTGGTATGTGACAGCCACCATTGTCTCCACGTCACAGTTATTTGACAACAACTAGCAGTCTACGCATCATAGGGACCTCTGAGCCCCTGCCCTCTCCCCATCCCAGGTGTTAGACAGTCAACATCTCTCTCCCCATCACAGGTGTGTGACAGGACCCAGCTCTCTCCCCATCACAGGTGATGGACGGCCCCAGGCTGTCTCCCCATCACATGTATGTGACAGCGCCAAGCTGTCTCCGCATCACAGGTGCCCGACAGCCCTCAACTCTCCCCCGTCAAAGGTATGTGACAGCCCCCACCTGTCTCCACATTACAGGTATGTGTCAGACCCCAGCTCTGTCCCCATCACAGGTATTTGACAGATCCCATCACTCTCCCCATCACTGGTGTGTGACAGCCCCCAGCTATCTCCCCATCACAGGTGTTTGACAGTCCCCTTCTCTCTCCCCATCACAGGTGTGTGAAAGCCCACAGCTCTCTCGCCATCAAAGGTCAGTGACAGCCCCCAGCTCTCTACCCATCACAGGTATCTGACAGCCCCCAGCTGTCTACGCATCACAGGAGCCTGACCGCCCCCAACTCTCTCCCCATCACAGGTATGTGACAACCCGTAGCTTTCTCCCCATAACAGGTATGTGACAGCCCCCACCTGTCTCCACATCACAGGTATGTGACAGCCCCCGTTTCTCTCCCCATCACAGGTGTTTGACAATCCCCATTGCCTTCCCCATCACAGGTGTGTGACAGCCCCCAGCCCTCTCCCCATTACAGGTGAGTAACAGCCCACAGGTCTCTCCCCATCACAGGTGATTTTAAGCCCCCAGCTCTCTCCCCATCACAGGTATGTGACAGCCCCCAGGTGTCTCCACATCATAGATGCCCGACAGCCCCAACCTTCTCCCCATCACAGGTATGTGACAGCCCCCAGCTGTCTCCGCATCACAGGTGCCTGACAGCCCCCAACTCTCTCCCCATCACAGGTATGTGACAGGCCCCAGTATCTCCACATCACAGGTATGAAACAGCCACCAGCTCTCTCCGCATCACAGGTATGTGACAGCCCCCAGCTCTCTCCCCATCATAGGTGTTTGACAGTCCCCAGGTCTCTACCCATCACAGCTGTGTGACAGCCCCCAGCTCTCTCCCCATCACAGGTGAGTGACAGCCCCCAGCTGTCTCCGCATCACAGGTATGTGACAGCCCCCAGCTCTCTCCGTATCACAGGTGCCTGACAGCCCCCAACTCTCTCCCCATCATAGGTATGTGACAGCCCCCAGCTGTCTCCCCATCAAAGGTATGTGACAGGCCCAATCTGTCTCCACGTCACAGGTCCCTGACAGCCCCCAACTTTCTCCCCATCACAGGTATGTGACAGCCCCCAGCTGTCTCCACATCACAGGTGTGTGACCGTCCCCAGCTGTCTCCATATCACAGGTGTGTGACAGCCCCCAGCCCTCTCCCCTTCTCATTTGGGTGACAGCCCTCAGCTCTCTACCCATCACTGGTATGTGACAACCCCAAGCTGTCTCCACATCACAGGTGCGTGACAGCCCTCAGCTCTCTCCCCATCACAGGTAGGTGGCAGTCCCCATCTCTCTCCCCATCACAGGTGACTCACAGCCCCCACCTCTCTCCCCATCACAGGTGAGTCACAGCCCCCAGCTGTCTCCCAATCACAGGTATGTGACAGCCCCCAGCTGTCTCTGCACCACAGGTGCCTGACAGCCCCCAACTCTCTCCCTATCACAGGTATGTGACAGCCCCCAGTCGTCTCTACATCACAGGTATGTGACTGCCCCCAACTGTCTCCCCATCACAGGTATGTCACAGCCCCCAGCTGTCTTCCCATCACAGGGGTGTGACAGCCCCCAGCTCTCTCCCTATCACAGGTGTGTGACAGCCCCCCTTCTCTTCTGGCCACCACTCCCCCATTTGGCCACAACCTCCTCCTTCCCGATTCCCCACAAAATCCTCACATCTATTCTCTTTACCCTGGGACCCAAACTTCCCCAATGTAAGGCATAGTCACAGCCAAGCCTTGTTCTCGAGAACAGAGGCTTCGCCTGGCTGCTAAGCTCCGTGCTCTTCTACAGAACATATCTTCCATGGATTCTGTCTCTACATCGCTTTGTGTCCTTGATCCTGTCACTAGATCCCTTAGGATCTCAGACCGCTGTCCTACAAAACTAGACCAGACCCAATGCCCTCTAAAGCCCCTTCTATTTCTGAGACCATGATTCTATGTGTTTTCTCCACAGTAGTCTCCCCTGGTCCTCTCTGTGACCCTTTTGTGTACCGTGTGAAGGTTCAGGGTCATACAGGTGTTCTGTTGTTCCTCCCTCTGCATCTTCAGGTGAGGCCACACACCTGTGTCTTGTCGACACCTCCCCCGAAAGGTTTCCCTGTCTTTGTCCTCTCCTATATGAAGGTCATGAATGAATCACCAATCCCCAAATTCCCTGGCAAATGCCGGTGCTATCAGACAGAGCCTGTGAAAACAGCCTAAATCAAGCCTGTGCTTTGCAGAAGAGATTTCCGACTTAACCATGCAGATTGCAGAAATGAGCAAGAATCTTCAGGAATTGGAGAAGACCAGGAAGCGAGTGCAGCAAGAAAAGTCAGACCTCCAGGCTGCCCTGGAAGAGGTGGAGGCACGTGTCTGAGATGTGAAGGAGGGCGGGGCGCTGAGGAAGGGGACTAGACCACCCCCAGGGGCCCTTCCTGCAGGAGGCACTGGGGCTCCAATGGGAAGAATCCAGCCCCACCCCCGCCCTGGGGGGGGACCAGCTGCTCTCTGCTGCCTCGCCTCATGAGTGTTCTCTAGTCCATCGTATTTCTCCTATTGAATAAATAAACTTGTTCATTATGTCCTCAACGTCTTCCTCTCAGAAAGCAAGAACTCAATCACCAAACATCCTGAGAGCCAGCTCAGAATCCCTTAGTTTTAACAGAGAGTTATACACGGTCATCTTTGGCTGCTGGGAATTCTGTGTGGTCCAAAGAGTGCAGGATCCTGATGCAATCCCCAGCTTTGGCCAGTGAGGGGCGGATGCTTAAGAGGGTCTAGGGAAATTTGCAATATGCAGGATAACAGGAGAGCAATTCCTCTGTCTTTCTCTGTCTTTTTTGAGCAGAGGTTGGCTCCTGACTTATGGTCACTATTTAAAAAGACACAGTAATCAAAATTTTTATTAATTGAAAACGATGCTCTGTCCTTCTCAAGACATAAAATTGTTAACAACAAAGCTTCAATTCTAGTTTCATTACTAGTAACAATTTGGGAGCAAACTGTTTGACCTTTTTGAGTACTGTTCTATTTATTTGTAAAATGAGCCTAATAATACCCTTTTTATCCTAATGGGGATGAAAAACCTCATTCAAGAAGGTGGCTGCCCCCAGCAATCCCAATCACTCCTTTACTTTTATCAGGGTTCCTTGAAGCATGAAGAGGGCAAGATTTTGCGTGTCCAGCTAGAGTTGAACCAGCTGAAATCTGAGCTTGACCACAAGATCACTGAGAAGGAAGAAGAAATCGAGCAGCTGAAAAGAAAGAGCCAGCGGGCAGCAAAGGCCATGCAAAGCGTGCTGGATGCTGAGATCTGGAGCCGGAATGTTGCTCTGAGGCTGAAGAAGAAGATGGAGAGAGACCTCAGTGGGATGGAGATTCAGCTGGGCCACTCCAACCGCCAGGTGGCAGAGACCCAGAAACACCTGTGCTCAGTCCAGAGCCAGCTCAAGGTGAGTGCACGGCCCCTGGAGGACCTGGCGGGACCTCAGCCTGCCCTGGGCTCCGGTCTCACCCCTGGTTTCTCGTGAAGGACTCCCAGCTGCATCTGGATGACGCCCTGAGGAGCAGCGAGGACCTCAAGGAGCAGCTGGCCCTCGTGGAGCGCAGGAATGGCCTCTTGCTGGAGGAGCCGGAGGAGAGGAAGGTGGCCCTGGCGCGGACGGAGCGCACCCGCAAGCTGGCGGAGCACGAGCTGCTGGAGGCCAGCGACCGCGTGCAGCTCCTTCACTCCCACGTGTGTCCGTCCTCACTCCACTCTGGGTCCACCCTGGAGGCAGGCAGGACCCAGGCTTGATGGAGAGGAGTTCCCACCGCTCCTTCCAGGCTAGCGGTCAAGACAAACTTTCATTAGGCCTAGTTCTTGGAATAACTTGGTCTCTAGATGGACAGATTGCTGAGCTTTTATCTGAAGATAAAAGATCATGGGGAAATCAGAGCAAGGCATGACAAATTATTGCATAAAAGGGCTGGAAAAGGCTTCACAGAGGCAGTAACATTTAAGCTGCAAGCTTAGAAAATTAGGATTGTCTTTTGAAATAATTACTTTCAGGAAAGTTCAAGAATTCCTTGTTTCATTTCTTATTTTTTTGGACCACACCACATGGCATACGGGATCTTAGTTCCCCAACCAGAGATTGAACCCGCGCCCCGCGCGGTGGAAACACAAAGCCCTAATCACTGGACTGCCAGGGAATTCCCCCAAAATTCCTTGCTTTAAAAACTATTTTTTGAATTAGCCAAAAACTAGAAGAATACCAACCATATTGTTAGCATTTTGGGATCTCCTATTCTAGGCTCTTGTGTCTATACATAAATATGATATTTTTTGTAAACGTGATCAATCCTTTTGCAACTTTTTTTCATTTAACAACGTCTTGTGAACATATTTCTATATTTTAAAATAGTTTTCTATGATACAGTTTTTTAATGGCAGAAAAGCAGTCCATTTTAGTTGTGTATTATGGCACATTTATTTAATCAGTCTTCTACGGTTGGATATTTTTAGACTGTTCCCAATAAAAATTTTTATGATTAGAAGATTGTATGACTAACTTCTTCATAACTAAATTTTCACATATATCCATGATTACTATTTCCTTAATATTCCTAAAAGTCAGTAACTTCCTGGAAGTATATATTCATGGTCAAAACAGCAAAGAAATTTATGATATGTTGTAAATTGGTCTTTAACAAAGTTGTCCCAATTTTTACTCCCGTGGGGAAAATAAGTGAGAGTGCTTAGCTATTATTATTTTTTTTTTAATCTTCACCGAGTTTATGGTTGAAAATGCCTCATTTTAAAAATTCTTATTTCTTTGATTACTAATGAGGTGGAACATTTTGTCGTATTTGTTGGCTATTTGTATTTCTTCTGGTGTGTCTTAGCTATTTGTACTTTTGCCCTTTTTTCGTAATGATTTGTCTTTTTTACATATTAAGGAAGGAACTATTTTTTCAGTAATGCACATTGCAAATGTTTCCTCGTTTGTCATCATCCTAACAACTCTGTACAATGTTTTGATCATGAGAATTATTTTTCATTTCACATAGTTATGTCAACCATTTCCTTGTTCCAGCACCTTTAACTAAATAATTTATCCTTCCTCAAATATTTGAATGTCCACATTTATCATTTACTCAATTCTTTTATGTACAATTCTCGGGCCTGTTTTGGGATATCTGTCTATCAAAAATGAAAGTCTCTTTAATTTTTTTTCACCTGTGTGAAAAATAAGAAATGGAACGTTCTCGAGCTTGACTTCTTTCCCCACCCAACCCTCTCCCTTCCGATCGTTGTAAGTGTCCAAATGTAGCCCGAACCTCTTATCTAATTTTTCTTGTAGAACACGTGCCTGATAAATACCAAGAAAAAACTGGAAGCTGACATAGCCCAATGCCAGGCAGAGGTGGAGAAGTCTATCCAGGAGTCCAAAAATGCAGAGGAGAAGGCCAAGAAGGATGTCACGGATGTGCGCTCCATTCTTTCTTATCAGAGATGCTGTCTGGAGATAAGAAAGGGGCTTCTACGCCGCCCCTTTGGGACCTGCAAGTAGGTTTCCTCTCCTCACCCCTGCATTCAGTCAGTGGTGGCTTCCCGGAGAGACGGAAGGAGACGGAGCCTCAGCAGAGGCAAAGTGGGAGGGGAACCATGCAGCATCAGCGGTGGCTGCGGCAAGGAGGAAAGCATCAGCGTGCCTAGTACCAGCCTCACAGCACCCTCCGTGTGCCCGCATAGGAGGGGTGGGTGGCCCACTGATGCCTCTTGTGAACTTAACCAGGCGGCCATTATGGCCGAGGAGCTGACAGAGAAGGAGCAGGACACCAGCGCCCACCTGGAGCGGATGAAGAAGAACCTGGAGCAGACGGTGAAGGACCTGCAGCACCGCCTGGACGAGGCTGAGCAGCTGGCCCTGAAGGGTGGCAAGAAGCACATCCAGAAGCTGGAGGCCAGGGTGGGTCTCTCAATCTCTCTGAATCCGGAAAGTGAAAACGGCACTCCCCGATCCTTCTCTCTTCTTGTATATTGACTCCCATCCTTATCCTGTGGCTGGGGACAGCCACCCAATATCGTCAGTAGGTCCTGAGGTAATTAACATCCCCCAAGACTGACTATATAAGTATCTTTCTTGATTGTAGGTACGTGAGCTTGAAGGAGAGGTAGGTTGAAAGTGAGCAGAAACGTAATGCTGAGGCTGTTAAAGGTTTGCGGAAACACGAGAGAAGAGTAAAGGAACTCACCTACCAGGTAAGGGGAAGAGCTTTCTAGAATATCCAGACTTCCTGCACAAAGGGAAATTGAAAACCTGGTGACTATGTGGTACTCACAAACAGCTACATGTTAACTCGATATACATAAGGGGCAAATGACACAATCACCTATCACAGACCCTTTCCTAAGCTAGGAAAATCAGGAAGGCCTTTAGAAAATCGTGTAAGTGAGGAAAGAATACAGGTTTCAAAGACAGATAAACTGGTATTAGTCCTAGTTTGGCCTCTTACTTTTTAAACTCGGATAGGTTACCTAACACTCTCAACCTTAATTCATCACCTGTAAAATAGAATAAAAACATCTACTCACCAGAGTAGGGAGGTAAGGATTAGAGACATGTATAACTCTCCAATATAGTGCCTGCGCACAGTGGACATTTAACAAGAGTGGCTACTGTTAATACTATGAAGGAAGCCTCAGAGTTGACCACATTTACCCCAGGCCCACCTGCCATCATATCAAAGTGATTTACTTCACCACCTGTAGTGGGTTGATTTTGTTGGATTCAATGCAGACCATTTTTTTCAAACTTCCAGACTGAGGAAGACCGCAAGAATGTTCTCAGGCTGCAAGACCTGGTAGATAAATTACAGGCAAAGGTGAAATCATACAAGAGACAAGCTGAGGAGGCTGTAAGTATCTTTAAGCCCTTGAGGGAAGAAGAAAACTTCGTTGGGGGTAGAAAGTATATTAAGAGAATGTGTTAATGAGAAAGAAAGAGACCAAGTAAGAATATGTCATTCTTATTTTAAGAGAGAGGATATAAATATGAATTTACCCCCAAATCCTAATTATAGAATAAGACCTCAAGACGAGATATTTTTATTATTAAGCAATTTGTAGGGGTTGGGGGAAAAAAAGAAAATTCCAAATAACCCACCTTACTTGATAGCTGCAAAGAATATCCAGCAGAAAATCTAACACCATGATAAATATCCCTCTCCCTCTAGAAATGCGCAAAATCAATTGTTCCCAAAAGCCAAACAGAAATCTTTTACCCCAGCTGACTCCTTCCCTCACTACCACTGTCATCAGCAGGGACTTATCCCTGCACATTCGCTGTAGCAAATTAGGATGTGTTGGGAGATTCTCCAGCTTCACTTTTCCTGGTTGTTCCCCACTCTTCCAGACACAATGTAGTGGGTAAGAGGTAAGAAAAGGGAACACGAAAGGGAGAGGCACGAATGGTAGTAAGTGCAACCAACAAAGGGCATACTTTCTTCCTATCCCCATCCCCCCACCCGCAGCGTCTCTGTATACCAGAGTCAAAATATATGGCAAAAACACTTCAACTGGGATTTTCCCAAAGTCAGAATTTGACCTTACATTTACTGTCTAACCTCTGTGAGCAAGCGCACATGGGTCTCTTCCTCCTTTCCACTCAGTCCATACATCGTAAATAGACTGCACGTATACATGGGTTTGACATAATGAGCTCGTCTCTTCCATTTCAAAACTATTTCTTCTTTCATTCTTTAGAGTAAAAAATGTAACTGAAGTTACAAGTTCTGTCTGGATTTGAAATCAGATATGACAAACAAACCGTAAGAAGGAAATATCTGAGTTGAGGAAATAATCCTGTTTGTGACAAGTGCAATGAGAACCACAAAGTCTAACTCTCACAACTTTATTCTTAGGAGGAACAATCCAATGCTAATCTTGCCAAATTCCGCAAGCTCCAGCACGAGCTGGAGGAGGCCGAGGAACGGGCTGACATTGCCGAGTCCCAGGTCAACAAGCTGCGGGTGAAGAGCCGGGAGATTCACACACAAGTCAGTGCAGAGTGAACACATCTGCCTGATGCTGCCAAGGGGCTGAAGAAATGCACAAAATGTGCCATTTTGGGTCACTTGCTTTGTGATGTTTTTCTCCTCATGTTGAATAAATAAAAACTACAGTGAACTGATAAACTGAACCAGACTCATTTACTTCCAAAATTACTTATTCTCAAACACAGTTCTCACCTAGCTATTATTATTCTAACATTATATATGGCTTTGTGGAACATTCAATATCTGTACCTCCCTCACCACCCCGCATCCCCTTTCCCATCTCCAGCTCCACCACACACACACACACACAATTATCTTTTACTGGACTTAATTTTATTAAGTCTCTCTAGACTGTTACAAATGACTAAGGAAACCACTCACTGAGGTTACGCCTTCAGACAGGACACACTCATGCACCCACTCCGCAGGTGGTTACTGAGCATCTACTATGCGCCGGGCCCTGCTCTCAGTACTATGGGAATAGCAGTGAACAAAGCATAGTTCCCTCCCTCTGGGAACTTATATTCTGCAAGGAAAGAAAGGCAGTCAACAGATAAGAAGCTGTGTCTACTATAGTTAAAATAGTTAATCAACAAGAACCTAGTGTATAGCACAGGTAACTCGGCTCAGTATTCTGTAATAACCTAAACGGGAAAAGAATTTGAAAAAGAATGGATACTTGTATGGGTATAAGTGAATCACTCTGATGTACACCTGTAACTAACACATCATTGTTAATCAACTATACTCCAACATAAAATTTTTGTAAAAAGATCTACAAAAAAAATAAGAAGCTGCGTAATGTGTCAGGTAAGTGCTCATGAGAAATAAAAAAAGTAAGAGGGAGGCAGTTAGTACTATGTAGAGAAGAGTCAAGCAAGGCCTCTCTAAGAAAAACACATTTGAGCTGAGACCTGAAGGAAGCAAGAGTATTCCAGGCAGAGGGAACAAAAGAAAATGCAAAGGCCCTGAGGCAGGGGCAGTTTGGCATGGCCCAGGGACAGGAAGGAGGCCAGCAGGGCTAGAGGAGAATGAGCAAGATAGTCACGGCATAAGAGAGGAACCTGGGACCCCAGGGATCATGTAGGGCTTCAGGGCCACCTGAGGACTTTTTTCTTCACTCAGAGTGAGATGGGAAGTCTTTGGAGTGTTTTGAGCAGAGGAGTGATATTAACACACATTTTAAAAGAATCACTCTGGGGACTTCCCTGGTGGCGCAGTGGTTGAGAATCTGCCTGCCAATGCAGGGGACACGGGTTCGAGCCCTGGTCCTGGAAGATCCCACATGCCGCGGAGCAACTAAGCCCATGCACCACAACTACTAAGCCTGTGCTCTAGAGCCTGCAAGCCACAACTACTGAGCCCGCATGCTGCAACTACTGAAGCCCTCACACCTAGAGCCCGTGCTCCGCAACAAGAGAAGCCACAGCAATGAGAAGCCTCTGCACCGCAAGGGAGAGTAGCCCCCTCTCGCCGCAACTAGAGAAAGCCCGTGCGCAGCAAAGAAGACCCAACACAGCCAAAATGAATAAATAAATAAGTTTTAAAAAAAAAAAAAAGAATCACTCTGCTGCGTTGAGAATACACTGAAGGGGGCAGAGGTCGAAACTGTGAGACCAGTTAGGAGCCTACTGCAAAATAAAAGATAAAAAGTGACAGTGGCTTAGACCAGAGAGATAGGCACTGGGAGATGACGAGAAGCAGATGGATTCTAGATGTACTGTGAATGTGGCGCACATAGGGTTTTCTGACAGATTGGATGGATGAGTGGGTGAGAGAGAGAGAGAGAAAGGACTTATGAAAAGAGGAAGAATAAAACAAGATAGATTTAGTGCAGTATAAACATGAGGAGTTTGGTATCTAGAAAGAGAGGAAGCAGTAGAACAAAAATACAATCTAGACAAAAATTGTACTTTATGCACTCCTGTCCCTCTTCCACCTTCTACCATCCACACTCCCTTGCCTCCCAACCCCTATCAGCCTCACTCCTTTACAGTATAAACTGCACAGGCCTCAATCGCAAAAATGTCTAAAATTAATAACAGTTTAAAACAAAAAAATTCAAAATACTCTCCTAAATTAAATTTTGGATCAAAGAGGAAACCAAAAGTAGAATCACAAAAACTTCTAGAAGTAAACATAAGAGTAAATCTTTGTGACCTTAGTTTACACAAAGATTTCTTAGATGCCAACACCAAAAGCACAAGCCATGAAAGAAAAAATTGATAAACTGGATTTCATCAAAATTCAGTTTCTGCACTTTGAAAAACACTGTTAAACAGAATGAAAGGACAAGCCACCGACTGAGAAAAAGTATTTGCAAATTATACCCCTGATAAAGGACTTGTGTCTAGAATACATACAGAAATCTATATCTTCACTAAAAAGAAAACAAATCACCCAATTTTTAAAGAACCAAAAGATTTAAACAAACATTTCACCAAAGAAGATATACACAGAGCACATGAAAAATGCTCATCATGAATCATTAGGGGACTAATAATTAAAACATAATGAGATATCACAACACACCTATTACAATGACTAAAAGTCCAAGTGTTGGCCAAGAGGTGGAGGTACTGGACCTCTCACACCAGCTAGTGGTCATGTAAAACAGCATAACCATTTTGGAAAATAGTTTGGCAGTCTCTTAAAAAGTTAAGAAACTACCCATTTGTTCCAGTCGTTCCACTTCTAGGTATTTACTCAAGAGAAATGAAAACGTATGTCCACACAAATATTCACAGCGTATTTATCTGTAATAGCCCCAAACTGAAAACCACCCAAATGGCCATTAACAGGTTGAATGGATAAACACATTATGGTAAATCCATATAATGTAATACTACAAAATGATAAAAAATAAACTATTGGGCTTCCCTGGTGGCGCAGTGGTTAAGAATCCGCCTGCCAATGTAGGGGACACGGGTTCGAGCCCTGGTCCAGGAAGATCCCACATGACGTGGAGCAACTAAGTCCATGCACCACAACTACTGAGCCTGCGCTCTAGAGCCCGAGAGCCACAACTACTGAAGCCCACGCACCTAGAGCCCGTGCTCCACAACAAGAGAAGCCACCGCAATGAGAAGCCCGCACACCGCAACGAAGAGTAGCCTCAGCTCGCCGCAACCAGAGAAAAGCCCGGCCGCGGCAACGAAGACCAAATGCAGCCAGAAACAATAAATAAATAAAATAATAAAATAAATAATTTTTTTTTAAAAATGATAAAAATAAACTATTAACACACACAAAAACATGGATGGATCTCAAAATAATAATGCTGATGGAAAGTAGCCAGACCAAAAAAGTGTAGACTCTATTATTCCATTTATATAAAATTCTAGGGAAAAAAAAATGAATCTATAGTGACTGAAAGCTGACTAGTGGTTGCCTAGGGATAGAGAGGCAGGATTTATGGGAGGCACAGAAGGACAGTAGGATGTATTACAAAGGACCAGGAGGAAACTTTGCGGGTGATGGACATGTTCATTATCTTGATTCAGATGATGGTGTCACAGTGTCTACATATGTCGAGACTCTTTAAATATGTACAGTTCGTTATACATCAATTATATCCCCATAAAGCTGTTAAAATTTTTCATTGGGGGAAATACTACAATTATAGTGCTTTGGGAAAATAATAATTAGGATACTGTATGTCCAACTTTAAAGCCAGAGTTATAATTTTTGATAGGAATTACATTAAATCTATTTACCAGTTTGGGGAAAATTAGCTTACTATATTGATTCTTCCAATTCGTGAATAAAGTATGTTTTTCCATTTATTCAGATCGTCTTCAATTTCTGTCTTCCTTGTTTTACAGTTTCCAGCATACAAGTCCTGTACATGTTTTGTTAGATTTACACCTAAATTCTTTTTCTTTCTTTTTGTTTTTAAGTAATTGTAAATTGTATTGTACTTCTTGTTTTTTTTTTTTTTTTTTTTTTGGCTGCATTGGGCCTTTGTTGCTGCACGCAGGCTTTCTCTAGTTGCAGCGATCGGGGGCTGCTCTTCATTGCGATGCGCAGGCTTCTCACTGCGGTGGCTTCTCTTGTTGTGGAGCACGGGCTCTAGGCACACGGGCTTCAGTAGTTGTGGCTCTCGGGCTCTAGAGCATAGGCTCAGTTGTTGTGGTGCACGACCTGAGTTGCTCCATGGCGTGTGGGATCTTCCCGGACCAGGGATCAAACCTGTGTCCCCTGCATTGGCCAGCAGATTTTTAACCACTGCGCCACCAGGGAAGTCCCTGTATTTCTAATTTTGGTGTCCACATGTTCACTGCTAGCATACAGCCTAAAGAAATACAACTGATTTTTGTATGTTTATGTTATACCCTGAAACCCTACTGAACTCACTTCATAGTTCTGAGTTTGGGGGGAAATTCTTTGGGATTTTCTACATCAACAATCATGTACCTCAGAAAACAACCACTTAAGGTGAATCGAAATTAATTAAAATGAAGTCCAAAATTACACAGTAAATTGTGGGGAAAAAGTCTGATTGGGATTTTATCATAAAAATCAAGCCAGAACCACTGAAATAAATTTATTTTCTCTTATACTTCACAAGATTTACGTTACAACTGCATCTCTGTTAATTCTTAGAACAAAGAATGAATCAATGTTGGAGTTGGGAGGAAAGGAACATCCTTCTCACAATCTTGTATGATGTGGCACCCTTTATGTTTAACTTTTGCAATGCAATCATAAAGAATGCCCTTTTTTGCAAAAACTGTATGTGTCTTCATTGATATTTTAAGGGTCTTCCTAATCCTTTGATCCTAAACTCACTCCCTTGAAGCACTTATTGGATCATCATTGTCCATGTTCAGAATTTTATAATTATTAACTAGTTCAGTGCTGCTGCATCACCCTGGCCAGTGGCTTTGCAAAATTTAAGCAGGTTTCTAATACCACTTTCATCAACTTCATTAAATTCTGAAAATTTTGCAGTATTTGTCATTTTATTTTGCAGTCATGTTGCACTGACTATTGCATATTTACAACACCTGATAATCAGTAGGCTCATGTACTAGGGAATAACAAAACTGACTCCATATCAGATCTGTTTCTTTTACTTTAACCTTTGTACTTTGTTTTTGCTACAACTTAATGTTGCCTATAGCCTGAAATATACAGGATAGCCAATTCTCAAGGCTCTGGCCTTTACAGGTGTAACACTTTTCCATTCATAGAGAGATAAAAAGTTGCAGAACAGAGAATAACGTTTGTCTTGTTGGGAGGTTTACAGGAACAGCATGACCTGACCTAAGTGGACAGCTACAAGAACAAAGGATTCCGACACCAAGTTTGCAACAGCTAACAACACTCCCTCCCCTTTTAGTATAAAAATAGCCTGAATTCTACCTCGGGGAAGATGGTTCTAGCCCATCTTACCTGAGGACCCTAGCCCACCATCTTCTCGGTCTGCTGGCTTTCCGAATAAAGTCACTATTCCTTGCCCCAACCACTCGTCTCTCGATCTGTTGACCTGTTGTGCGGCAAGCAATATGAGCTTGGGCTCCGTAACGATCATTAGAGAATACTTATTGTTTTCTTATGCCACATCACTACTGTGGAGACTCTAATAACAGGCATTGTACTACTGCAAACCTTAAAACAGTCATACCCTTTGCCCAGAAAGTCTATTCTATAAATATCGTCAAGATATGCATAAACATATGCACACATATGTTTACAGGAATATTTAAAAGAAAAAAAAATTAGCGCACCCTAAGTGCCCCAAAATAGAAAACTGAGTACAGTCATAGGATGGAACGATATGTAACTAGTAAAAATCATGATGTAGAAGAAGAGTTAATATCATGGTAAAATTTCCCATAATCTGTTAAGTTGCAAAGGCAGAATACAAAACCATGCTTACGCTTACAGGCTGATACCCTAATTGTGTATTTGTTTAAAGCACGTGTTTAAAAAAAAAAAAACAAAACTGTGTGTGTATTTACAAACATAAAAAAAAGTGTAAAAGGACTTAATCCAAACTCCGGTAGAGATTACTTCTATGCTAAAATCTTAGGAGTGATTTAAATTTTTCCTTCAGTATGTTTGATTATGTTTTTCAATCTTTCTACAATGTGTACCTCACTTTGGGAATTTTTTTAAAGGCTCGTATTTTTTAAATACAATAAATAAAAGGAACGTGCTTCTTAAGAGGACTTCATACCCAATTCTCATCAAAGACATGGGTATAACTGACAAGAGAAAGGTGAAGAGGAGAGGGTCATTTGATGGACGAGACCATTAGCACAACTACTAAAAGCTGTTGCCTTTCAGCCAAGTTTTCCATAAGCATTACCATTCCAGGGCTAACACAGTAGCTGTCGGTGAGCAAACTTAAATTCTGCCTCCTGGCTGTGACAGAGGTTTGGGCACATGTTACATTGACACCAGTGTCCCCAGGCACCTTCACTGCGGACTTAGTCGGTCCCATTTTCCTAAGTGGGAGGCTGAAGAATCAGCTGTGGGCAGATGCAAAGAACCTTACTTCCTTAAGGATGGAATTTACCATCCTGATTCCTCCCTCCTGGCTCCAAGCGCCACCAAGATGCTGCTTCCGGAGCCCACGAGAGAAAAAGAAAGCCTCTTCGCTGATGAAGGAGAAAAACATTCCCCTTGGGGAACACACCCAAAACAGGGCTTTTCTTATATTATAGTAGCCTGACCTTCCCAAGAGGGCGGGCTATTTTCTCAGCTCCTCACAGAAACAACGGCTTATGGCTCTCTCTCGGGGAAACTGAGGTACAACACAGGGGGAGCCCTCAAATTATGAAAAATGTTGTTAAGAGGATGGATGGGAAAGGTGGTATCTTTGGAGCAACAGAATCATATTTTTTTCTGGTATATTCTGAAAAATAATTCTATTGATATCCACAGTTTTTAGTACCCAAAAATGGATGTACATAAGTACATGTATATGCAATGTAATAAAATGCCTTTAAACGTACTGAAAAACTGCAAATGGAATTTGTCGATTTGAGAATTTTCAGAAATTTCCTTGCGGCCCAGTCACGTCAAGAGCCGGGGGTTCGAATTCCCTCGCCACTTCCGGCTTCACACCCTCCCACCACACGCACAGTTAAGCTCTGGAATCGCGGAGCTGACGAGAAACACCTGCCTCTCTCACAAACTCCAAACGTACACTCACCGGCCAGGGCCCCTCACCATCTCCAGGCTCGTCCCAACACTGGCGGAATCACTTCCAGCCTTTCCTTCCCCGGTGGCGCACTCCTCCCATGATGCCCTGGGGCGCACCCCTCCCATGATGCCCCGGGGCACACCCCTCCCATGATGCCCCGGGGCACACCCCTCCCATGATGCCCCGGGGCCCACCGGAAGCAACTCCTCACCTCTCTGGGAAATTGAAACCGCCTTTCTTCTCGGTAGTTACCGGCTGTTTCCTTGGAAGTCCACGGCTGCTGATTTTTTCACGTGTTTTCAATACTGTGATCCACCCACCCTCCCCGAACTAGATGGTAAGCTGTTTGAGAGAACCAACTTCTAATCCCCAATGCCTGGAACGGTGTCTTTATAAGCCTTTTGCTAAATGAAGAGCAGCTAAACGTTTTGTTTGACAGAGTGAAGCAAAGCTGAGTAGAAAAACAGCAGATAACAGAGCCAACGCTCAGCAGAGAATATGGAAGAATAGCGTTACCTTTATAATAACAGCTGGCATTTAAAACCCTAAATCCTTACCTTAGTTTGCAAGGCTCTAAGCATCTGGCCCCTAGCCGCTTCTGCCACTTCATTCCTTGCTACTGTATCCCTGGCTCCTTTCATCCCTGCCCTACTGGCCTTTATTCTCTTCCTGTGCAGGCAAGTTCCCCTCCCAGAGCCTTTGCATTTGTTTCCTCTGCCTGGAATACTGTGCCCCGTTGATATTCTCCTGGCTTGCTCTTCCTCTAAGTGCTCAAATATCATCTCTTTAGAGAAACTTATCCTGATTGATCCATTTCAAACCCACACAGCCACTGTTTCCTTATCCTAATTTTCCTTTCCTTCAGAGAATTTATCACTAATTGACATTTGATATCTGTTTGTTTGTTGTCTGTCCCCACATACACACACACTAGAATAGAGTTTCCATGAGGGCAGAGACTTTGCCTGTTCTGTTCCCTAGTGCTTAAAATCTTCCCAGCATGTAGTAAGCCCTCAATGAATGTTTGATGAATAAACAATTGAATACGTGCATGCTCCCTGTTACCGGCTCTGTGCATTACAGCTTCAAAATTAGCAATTCCATATGTGAATTTCATCACCATCCTGGTTTTGTGAGAGATCTCAAGCTGGTTCCATCTAGCCCCATCTTGGTCAAGTTTGAGGACTTTGCCATCATACCCCCAACCACCTTTTGGGTAGGGTGATAAATTTATCTGGGTTTGCCCAGGATTGTCCTGATTTTAAAACTGAAGTCTCAGGAATCTCTTCAATTCCAAGCAAATTAGGAAGGTTGGTCACCCTGCTTTGAGGTATCTAGGCTCCATTTTCCTCGTCTTGTTTTATTGTTGTGAGTGTGTGGAATGAGGGGGTGGGGGGTGGGGGGTGGCGGTGACTTAAGAGTGTTCTGGGCCACCTGGAGAGGAAATTGGCTATATGTAGTGGGTAGAATGGGAGGGCTGGATGGCCAGTAGTGAGGCTGTGGTCAGCTGATGGGCCTTACCAAACAGCAACAAAAAAGAGATGAAAGAACAACATAGAAGATGCTGTCCTGGCTTCCAGAGCCCTCTGGCACAGGCAATGGTTGGTACATTCTCTAGAGAAAGTTCCTGGCTTCTAAGTCTCAGGCTCTGCTGTTGACATGGCCTCACCCACTCCATGTCACTTTCAAAAAGTAGCCTATCATGCATTTATTAACTCATTTGTCACAAGAACCCCATGAGTTAGGTATTGTTATTATCCCCATTTTACAGATGAAGAAACTGAGGCTCAGAAAAGTAGAATAAGTTGCGCAAATTCAAATAGTTTAAATAGTGAAGTCAGGATTTGAACCTCAGTATTCTGACTCTCAAAGTCCACTCTTAGTCACTACATTATCATGCAGCTCTTAACAATGTAAATATGCATTTGGGCTATGCCTAGCCAAGGGCATAAAATCTTTTTTTTTTTTTTAGGCTATGTTGTTTCATACCCCAACAGTTGAAATTAAAAGTAATTGATCACGCGTTTCTTAGTTCTAATGAGGCTTTAAGCACTGAAGAAACCAACAAAAAAAATACAACTACTAGACAAAAATGGGCAAATGACATGGACCCTAAGTCTCACAGGCATCAGTCAAGATTATGAGGCCAGATAAGAAAGTCTCCAGTTTACTGGACAGACCTTACTGGTAGAATTTCTTCTCTGAACACAATGTTCCCAGGCCATGCACACACTCTCTCCATGATATTTTCAGAGAAGGATGCCTCGTTTGCGTGTAATTCTGAGAAGCATGTATAATTCTGAGAGCGTTAGTGTCTTAGCAGGATCTTGCAAAGCCAGAAACAGCTGTCTTGTAGTGAAAACACAAACTGGACTTGGATTCAAACCAGACTTGTTCTAGCTCCCATTCTGCCACTTACTAGCTGTATGACTAGTCACTTAATCTTGCCAAGCCTCAGTTTTCCAACCTGTAAAACTGATAAATCTCTGTCCTCACTGATTGAAGGAAAATCAGTTTAAATATTTCTCTGGATAATCGCCCATCAACTTTTTGCTTTGCAAAATTGTAGTGTAGAAATGCCAGCAGTATGGAAGTTTATGTATTGCACTTGAAAGAGTTCTGAACTAGCGCTCTTGGATCTGAGAGTAGAATGGGAAGGGGGTCTGTCTAATTAATTAGCATTAATTAGGTAACCTGTCCAGAACCTCAGTTTCTGATTCTGTAACATCAGGGTTAGATTAGGTAATATTCAAGGTTCCCCTCTAGTTCTGGATCTAATATTCTCACTCAATATTTTTAATTAGGCGATTCAATATAAATTTGTATCATTCACTAATATACCTGTCCTGTGACTTTTGCCCAGAAATTTCTGTTTCTGGCTGGGGAACTTCTTGCTGCTTTTGGAAATTTCATCTGTTACATAGCTCTTAGATAGTTGTAACGGGTAAGGGATGATCCTCCTATCAGCACAATTAACTGCCCTTTCTTCTCAAGTAGCCCTCTGCGGAATGAACTTGATTACACTTGTTTCCTGGGCCTCTCTATTTGGCCCTGCTGCTGCTTTCTCCATCCAAATCTGCATTTCCTCTGAATGTGCCTTATATAGTGATTGGTGGAGAGATTTGCTCCCCGGGAAATCAGGAAAACGTTTTCCTCCTCCTTAACACCTGCTCACTCCTTAATCCTTGGCTTCAAAGCTTCCACCCCCACCATCCTGCTGACATTAATGTCAGGATCACCTCTCTGACTGACCCAATGCCCTTTTCATGGTTCTCCTTTTCTCCATCTTCCCTGTAGAGCTTTTTACTATATCCTCTCTCTTGAAAATACCACCCTCTCGAAAATACCACCTCCCTTGACTTCTTCTGACACTAATAATGAAGTTCCCATCACTTTAGAGTTGACAAAATGATTTTGTAACAAGACTGGAGAAAACCCTCATCGACAGAACTCCTCTCAGGGTTGGGAGAGATGGAATGATGGTGTGGGGTGTGAGCTGGGGACTACAGGGCATAGTGGTGGGATAAAGATGAAGCTCCCAAGGGGAATATGTGAGTAAAAATAGGTGATCACCAAACTTGCTAAGGATAAAAGTGGTGTTCTTTACTTGAGGACTTCTATTTTGTTGAGTAACCAGATGAGTAGGCATGCAGGTCAATTGCAGAGCTAAAGGGCCCCATGTAACAGAGGAACAACTGAGTACCCGTAGGGGTCGGGCAGACACCTCAGGGGAAGAAAGGAAATCAACCACCTGCATCAGTGTGACGGAAAATGGACTTCGTGGAAGTCATTGCTGATGGAAACTGAATACTTTAGGGGATGTAATATAATCCTCTTCTAGTCTGCTCTACAAAATCTTCAGTAAAGCCTGCACTGCTCACTTATGTTTTTTGTGCTAGTGGATTATTTGCCAAGGTCTGTGTCAAGGTTGATACAGATTGAAGCATACTGTTTGGCACTGGCTGGAAAGAGACTGCCTGCGGAGACAGCCACATCTTGACAGTATCTCATTTGATCCCCACACTATCCCCATGACTTGGGCAGAAACAGAATTATGTTTCTGATTTTGCAGCGGAAGGAGAAAACATCACAGCTGCGAAAACAGGTGATGGGACTTGCCATTTATGGCAGTAAATGACAGAAGTAAAATATGGATCCACGTGGCTCTTTTGACTCCAGCAAGATCTCACTCAGGTATTTGTTTACCTGAAGAATAACCTTTTTTTTTTCCACTCTTTTTGTCTTCATTTCCGCCTCTCACCTCCTCAACATGCAGCCTTTCTCTGAGAACCCAGCTTCCTTAATAAGTTCAACTATCAACTGCATACAGGTGACACCCTCATACTCACAGACCTACATCTTCAGTCTTAATGTCTCCTGTATGTAAACTTTGAATCCTTATCTCTACCTACTTAGCTGGATATCACCATCATCTCAATCTCAATCTGTCCAAAATCGAAATTCCTATTTCCCCCCTTCACTATTTCTCCTGGGCAGGTATCATGCCCCTAGATTTCTAGGCTGCAATGAGGGCTGGATGAAAGGTAGGATCCTCTGATTCCTTTTTCCTCCTCAAACTCGGCATCATCAAAGTCTTGTGGATCCTGCCTTCAGGGTATCCCTTGGGTTTTCTCTTTCCTTTTACATCTCATTTCTGTACTGCTTAATCAAGGCCCTCTTCATTTTACACCATGATTATTTTTATATTCAATGCAAATAGATATTACTTGCATGTTTAATATTATGTTGAGAGGATTGTAATATATTAATGTTGGATAGGGCCTCGAAAAATAAGTCTAGAGGACTTCCCAGTGGTCCAGTGGGTAAGACTCCGCTCTCCCAATGCAGGGGGCCCGGGTTCGATCCCTGGTCGGGGAGCTAGATCCCACGTGCATGCCACAACTAAAGATCCCGCATGCCACAAAGAGGATCTCACATGCCGCAACTAAGACCTGGAGCAGCCTAAATAAATAAATAAATGTTAAAAATAATTATAATAAGTCTAGAGCTCAGAGAGGTCTTAAATGAGAGAAACATATTCCTTTCACCTCCTGGGGTTCTCTTTTTGCCAGGCCTAAACGGGACAGTGAGGCAGACAACTTCAAGCCCACACAATACTCTTCTTGAACCTACGGGATGGACCCGGAGATACCAGGGGACAATCACTGGGAAAGCCAGCCCTCTGGTGCTATGGAGAATTTTAACACACATCTGAATTTATAGGGTCATCCAGGGGTTAATTCTAACTGCCCACCTACTCCCATAAATCAGAGCCTGTATAATCATCTTGGCAAGTTGTACACCAAGATTTTCTAAATAGTTGCTAAGTGGTTCTAGGACCTCAGGTTCTCCCTGTCCATTATATCCTACCATCAGTTCTATACTAATCTTCAGATATATGTGTGTGTCTACACACACACACACACACACACGTTCACTTTTCTGCTTAAAACCTTGAAAGGTTCCCCAATGATCTCAGAATAATGTCCTGACTCCTTCCATGGGCATTGGGAGCCCATCACAGACAAGCCCAGCCCACTTCTCCAGCCTCACCTCCGTGTTACCCCCAACCCTTCCATCCAGGCTTGCCCATTCCACCTTCCTGAAACACACCCTGGGAAGTCTTGTTTCTAACCACAATCCCTACGTTCCCTAAGCCTGGAACCTCCTCCCTGTACTCTTAAAATCTGCCTCCTTTAAGAGAGAGTAGAGGATAGAGGAAAAGGCGAGGCTTTGGAATCAGCAACCTGGGATTCCAATTCTGGCTCCATTGTCTACTAGCTGTGGGGCCTTTTGGTCAATCCCTTAACTCCCTTAGGCCTCAGTTCCCCATATGGACAATGGGAATAATAAGAATATAAACAGTATAACCCCCTAAGGCTTGCAGAGAAAAATAAACATAATAAAATATACAAAAGTGCTATGTAAACTGGAAAGAACTACAAAAAGCATTATTATTATTTTTTATTATTATTATTATTATCTCCACAGTCACCATCCCCTTCAGATCTCTCCTCCAAAGCAGTATCATTATCATTAATAACAATTCGAGAATATTTTACATACACAACATACCTTATGGGTTTTAAATACCTTGTCCATACATCTAGTCCACTGTGCATCTCACTCATCTTGGCACTTAACCTTGGAAAAGTAATTTATCTTTTCGTGTCTCTGTACTCTCTTCCCATGTCCATTATCACCTCCTTTGGAGCAATGTCCCTATTTCATATCTCCTTTCCCCATTGCCAGCACTCAAAAGTGATGGGCTTGCAAAAGTGAAAGGTTATAGGCATTGGCTCTAGAGCCAGAGAGGATTTGAATCCCATTTCTGCCACTTACTAGTTGTGTGGCCTTAGGCAGTTTATTTAAACTCTCAGTGGCCCAAATTTCTTCAGCCATAAAATGGGAATGATGTTAGCACCTACCCCACAAAGTTATTATGATGCTTAAGTGAGCCAATATGGATAAAGCCTGGCACGTAGTGAGTTCTTAATAAATATAAACTATTACTATTAAGTGAGACTGAGTCTGATTCCATTCTTTTCTGCCTTATCACTTCAGCCCTCTTTCAACACAGATTCCCCATGAATCGTCCTTATTCATTTATACACAGGAACAAAATCTACTGAGCATCTGTTACATACAAAAGACTGTCCCTTGGATAAAAGCAGCTGTGTTTATGCCTGATCATTCTCTGTTGCTTTCTCCTGGGCCAAATGGTACTAAGAATGAGACAAGTTCTCTGTGGATTGCAGCCTTCAGCCTTCTCCTCTTGTTTTCTCAAGCAGGGAGTAAGATGGTGTTCCAACATCAGATCACCAGGTACAAAAAAGTTCTTCATATTTTTTTACTGAAAGGCTTCTCAGGCCCCTTAACATGCTAGTATTTATGGTGAATCTCCAGCAACAGGGAATAGAGTTGGCCACATTTCCTGAACTCATTTAGCCACGGGAACTTTTATTTCACAGTTTCTCTCAGAATCAGCATTCTGTCAAATCTACTTTGGAAAATGCTACGTGGAAGTCCTATTCCTATCTGTTTCTCCTTTGTCCACAATTTCATTTTGACTAATGCAAACTGTCCTTGGAAATGCCTCACCTATATGAGACTACCCACTGGAAGACTAGAGAATCTTTTTTTCTTTTTAATTGAGGTATAGTTGATTTACAATATTGTATTAGCTACAGGTGTACGGAAAAGTGACTCAGTTTTATTGTTTTCAGATTATATTCCATTATAGGTTATTACAAAATATTGAGTATAATTCAGTACACATTGATCATATACAACATAAACAAGTCAGGCTGTATTGCTGTAAATGGCTCTAACTTCTAAAATGTATGGTAATTCCTACATAGTCAAACATTACTTATGTTTCAGCCAAAAAACAACCCCGAGCAACCATAAGAGTTGTCACAAAGACCATGTATTTCCATTAGAACTTCTAGAACTTCCCATGGAACTTATGACTCCTTTTTTTTGTTTGTTTTTTCCTTTAGCTTGCTCATCTGTTTCCCATTCTATAGCAGATTAGAAAAAGGAAGATTGGGCTCACAGAGGCAAACACACTAACCACAGACAGAATACAGCTGAGTACCTTGCCGTGAAGGTGTAGATATAAAAACTAGAAAGGTGACACAAAAATTCATTGCAACCTAGGAACAATTAGTGCAGGGTAAAATCGGCGAAGAAACTATAATATCCCTGACGACTTTATTACATCCCCTCCCAGGCCCCTGAGTGATCAAGGAAAAGTTGAAGTCTATTCAAGATACTAAATTAAATAAATCAAGATAATATATAATACATTTTAGAAAGTTTTCCATCTACAATGGATTTTTTAACAAAATAAATTAATGGCTAAGAATAGATGGGTTAGATGGACCTAGAGATTATCACACTAAGTGAAGTAAGCCAGACAAAGACAAATATACGATATGGCTTATATGTGGAATCTAAAAAAAAAAAAAAATGATAGAAATGAACTTATTTACAAAACAGAAGTAGACCTACACATATAGAAAACAAATTTATGGTTACCTAAGGGGAAAGGGAGGTGGGGGACAAATTAGGAGTTTGGAATTAACACATACACACTACTATATATAAAATAGAAAAACAAAAAGGACCTACTGTATAGCACAGGGAACTATACTCAGTATTTTGTAATAAGCTATAAGGGAAATGAATCTGAAAAAGAATATATAGATATATATGTGTGTGTGTGTGTGTGTGTGCGCGTGTGTATATATATATATATATATATACATACACATACATGAATCTCTTTGCTGTACACCTGAAACTAACACAACATTGTAAATCAAATATACTTCAATTAAAAAATAATGTTTAAAAAAAAAGAATGGATGTGTTAAATGGCCAATCTTATGTTTTCCGGAGATTTCTGAGAAGAGGCGCACACCACCTCATATTTACGATGCTGGGTAAAGGAGACGTACTTAGTATCCATGCTATTGATCATCCATCGCTTGACAATTCACCCTGTGGCTCTGCCCTTCACTGACCTTCTTAGCACACTCTGCCCCAGTTCTGCTCGGCCTCTAGGACTCTCTAAGTCTCAAAGATCTGTGTCCAACGTCAAAATCCCTACGCAGCTGACTTGGCATTATACAGCCTCCGCTGGTCATTTATCCAAGTAACTTAACAAGAGTGAAGGATCAGGGCTACGATGCATTTACATCTAAGGAGTAAATGGTGATCCCCCAATACAGCCACGTTAGAGTGCTGGGCTTGCGCATTTGGGAGTATAAAGGGAGCTGGGGGGCCACACTTTCGAAACTGCTTCGACCACAGCACCGCAAGGTAAGTGCTCACAAGTGCCCGCTTTTTTGCTCCATGTAGCTGTGATTATACCTGATCAGGTTACCTGGAGAGGAGAGAAGGCAACACAGCAGCCTTTGCTGAGGGCCTACTAAGCGTAAGGAACTGTGTTAAGGGCAATATGGGAGACAAGATGGCGAGGCCTTTCAAGAAGCTTCTACAAAGAGTAAAAAGACAAGAATATAAGCAATTATGACACCAAAAAAAAAAAAAAAAAAAACTAACCTGCAGGATATAAAGCTGAATATAATACGTGCTTACCCCTCTAATTGTTTAGGTCAGTATTATAATTGCAGTTAGCAAATAAACGTGCTAATTTGTGATATCTCTTCTGTGATTGCCTTGAAGTATTATTTGAAATTTTTGTGGTTGGTTATGTAAATTTTTTTCTTATGTCAGGATTTCTGGGAGATGATTGCGGGAAGAAATTCTCCCATGCATTTGATCCATCTCAGAATGCATCCTAGTTTGCTTATTAATGACCAGTTTCCAGACTGCTCATTCATGGCATGCCTTGTGGACTGCGGGCTGGGTCATGTCTGACACTGCAGGAGCATCCCACAGAGGGATTCTGTAGCTTTAGGAGCTTGCGATGCTTCGATTTCTGGCCACCATCTTCACCAGAATACCTTCTGTCATACATTCACAGGGTTAAGAGAAACCTTGGGGATTTTCTGGTCCATCTGTCTCATTTACAGAAGGAAACCAAAGCTCAAGGAAATTACAACAGCTACTTTACAGAGCTGGCATTAGAAAACCGAGGTTCTGCCTCCAAGTGTGATTTCGTTTGAACCAAGGATTCAGAATATGATACTTAATCATTTAATCTTTTCCTGAGAAAGTTGTGAGAATTTTAGGATATAGCTGGAGATTATTAGAGACTCATAAAAGGTAGAGACCAAGAGTACGCGACCAAAGTAGGAAAGCAAGCGTTGAAATGTCTCTTCCTGCCTAAATGGTATTTCACGACATGTTCCCCAGGTTCCATAAAAGTACTGTGTGGTAAATGGGAAGTTTAAGTTAAATTTGATATTGAAAATTATTCAGACTCTTATGGTATCCTGAGATCTTCATGTAGGTTATCAACTTCTGGACTGAGATTCCTTAGTCCCAAATAAGTTATCAGCTACCCTACCTTCATCTTCTCCAAGAGAGTATAGGATATTTAAGAGAGTGCCCTTCCTAGACCTCTTAAAGAAGTCTTGCCCATAATTCACAACTTTTCTCTCATTGACAAAGAATTCAACTTCTGGTCTAAAAGCATCCAAGTTACAATCCGGATCATTACCCTCCCTCCCTCCTTTCTTTTTTGACCCCTCACGGCCCCCTACCCTCAGCCGGAAGCATCATCTCTCTAAGTCCCCATAACACTTCATTTAGACGCTTACAGAATTTGTATTATTCTTCCTTGTTCAAATATTTATTTGAGCATTTCTCTTAACTGTTCCTAAATTTTGCATTCCTTTAGGGTAGAGACTGTCTTTATCCTTTTTTATACCCCCTATGGAGCTGACATGGTACTTTGCACACACAGAAGATACTCAAAAAAATTGTTAATCAGTGCTGTAATTACCCAATTATTTAAAGAATGATGATTTCACCGAAGGGATAAATGGAAAATGTATTTCCATCCCACACCATCCACAGTGTACTATTTCAATGTAGCTAAACTTAGAAAAGTACAATTTCTAGATTTATTTAAACTCTTCATAGTTCATTTGTTCTTTGTTTGGTTTAGTTTTGGTTTCCGGAATCACTCTCTCAGAAGCCACTTCATTCCTGAAGGACACTAACCATTGCTTTGGAAACCAAGAAGGTAAGAGTCACTTTCATCTTGATTGGGAATACAATAATTGAAATTAGCAAACAGTGTTTTACACATTCTCATTCTTGCCACACTCATAGGAATCTGAAACTGATGAAATTAAAATCCATTACTTAAGTATTTCTAAAGGCAGATTACAAAATATGCACCTAAGGAAGCAGGGCTTCCCAAATTTGCTCATCACACTAACAGGAATAAAACACACTGCAGAACTTTGACACACAAGCTCCAGGTCAATATACTTAGGTTGGCCCCAAACATGATGTTTGTAGGCTCAAGATTCAGTCTTCACACAAGTCTAACTTTGCTGTGTTTTGAGCAGAGGCTGCACCCATGAATCCCCTCAGCTGTGTCTTTACTCACAAATGATGCTGAGAGAATAAGGAGAAATGGATTCAAACCTATGTCCACTGTAGTAATAAAAAAAAATTACTCCCCCACCTCAAGATTTGTGTTTATTGGAAGTAATTCTAGATGAATTAGTACTAAGGAAACCAAAGTATAATTAAGTCATGACCACACCATTGCTGACAAGATGCAGTAGCTGAGAAGTTCCCAGGAGAGGGCTGAAAGTTGAGAGCAGTGTCATTGTGCACTGACAGCAGTAAGAGCGGTTGGGGAGCACTCAGAAGGTGGTGCTGGAGGTCAGGGAGACTGGGATGGCCATCCCCATTGGAAGACCCCTAAAGACAGGAACAGAGGGGATGGTTGGAGGGAACACAGCTGTGTAGGGCTGGAAGCAGGTCAAGCTCTCAAAACCAAGAAGCAGATAATTAGGGGACTTTCTGGGGGTAGAGTTTCCAGGGACACCATGAGTCATGCCAAGAGAGTTGGATGAGACCTAACAAGGGAAAGTTTTATCAGCCAAGAATACATGGTTTTAGCCCTGGGTCCCAGAGTACAGTTGTATAAATATGGGGACAAGATCTGACTTAGCAACCGGATGCACACAGCGTGTGTTGAGGGGCTTTGCTTGACAGTGAGTGGTGAGCCATCGGTGTGAGGAGGCTGCCAGAGGGCAGTCACCACCTCGGGCATGACACCTAGGTCAGGAGAGGTGAGGGCACATGCTGATGGAGGACAACATGTGGTCTGGATGTCACACTTAAGAGATTAACAGGAGTGAGCTCACTGTGATGGTAAAGGAGATGCAGAAGCACATCACGGAAGAAACAGATGAAGACAGCACTGGGGCTACTTAGCCTGGAAAAGAAAAAGCTAAGGAGGGACTTCCCTGGAGGTCCAGTGGTTAAGACTTCGCCTTCCAGGCTCAATCCCTGGTCGGGGAGCTAAGATCCTATATGCCTTGCAGCCAAAAAACCAAAACATAAAACAGAAGCAATACTGTAACAAATTCAATAAAGACTTGAAAAATGGTCCACATTAAAAAAAAAAAAAAAAGCTAAGGGGAACCCAGAGCAGCCATCAAATGGGTGAAGAGTTGTCTTGTGGGGAGAAGGTTTGAACTCTTTCTGTTGTTACCAAGAGCCGAAAGGAGGATCAAACATCCTGAAGTCACAGAGAGCCAGATTTCAGTTTAAAGCAAGAAGTATCTTTGGCCTGCAGAAACTACCCCAAATGATTTTCCAAAATTTTCCAAAGGGAAAAAAGTCATCTTGAAGGCATTTGAGTAGGCTGGACAACACATTTGCAAGAATATCGCTGAGACAACTCATGCATCATCTAGGCAGTAAAAGTAGGAGATACTGGATTCTGAGTCATGGTTAGAGCTGTGGGTGGAAGAAGAAAAATCTTCACCTCAACACACGCAGTGACTTGAATCCCAGACGGAAAGTCTTGTTTTTCTAAGAGACCTAAAGGTATAGTTTGACCATGAGTCATTGTAGTCTTTCCCCAACTTCAGACTTCAATCTTATACTACTATCACAAATTTTGCAATACCCATTTAAGACCAGTACTGCTAATTCACTTAATATTTTGATTTACCTTGATTCCTTTTTCTTCTTAGATGTGTTTCTCAAAGTTAGCCTATATGCTTGCTATGAAAGTCTGGACCGTCTATCTCAGCATCAGCTGAGACATTTAGATATTCAAAATCTCAAACTCTACTCCAGCTCTGCTGAATCAGAATATCTATTTCAACAAGATACCCAGTTGGATTCCTATGCCCACCAAAGTTTGAGAAACACTGCTTTATATCACTACTATAAACAGATATTTCACTGTCTCTAAGTCGTTAGCACATATTATTCTATTTTATTCTAACTTTCTTCACATTTTCACAAAATATTATCTCTAAACTTGGGATGCATCTTATAATCAATGAAAGGAGTACTGTAATTAGCAGGGTGTTTTCCTTTATTAGTGGGACACAAAATAGGTTATCTTACAATCGATGGCATCTTACATTTTGCTAAAATAAGGTAATAGACTTTAATATAACTATTAAAATTAAGAAATAGTTGCCTAAAATCATTTTGTATTTGACCATTGGGACTATGCCATGGTTTTGGAAAGACTGGCTTTATAAAAGCAAAATAATGCTCCTAAACATCACTGTGTTTGAGGCCCTTGAGAACAATTCAGTTTCCTCAGTCCCAACCACAGAGATTCTGTTGCAGATGATTTTGATGTGGATCAACTTTCGACACTTTGGGTAGCAGGCTGAACACTAAGTCAAGCTAAATGACATCAGATCATACACTTGCAGCCTGATGAGATTCCCTCACACTATAGTGCAACCATTCTCAAACTGTGGCCCATGGATCCTTGGAGATTCCTAAGAACTTTTCAAGAGGTACATGAGGTCAAAACAATTTTCATAATACCCAGATGCCATGTGCTTTCTTCACTGTTTGACTTAATGATGCAAAAGCAAGGATGGATAGACGATCTGACACTTTATTACAAATCAAGACATGGCACCAAGCTGTACTAATAGTCATAGTATTCTTCACAGCCATACACTGACAGTGAAAAAGAATTTTTTTTAATTTAAAAAGCCAGCTTCAGGATTTCCCTGGTGGCACAGTGGCTAAGAATCCGCCTGCCAATGCAGGGGACACGGGTTCGAGCCCTGGTCCGGGAAGATCCCACATGCTGCGGAGCAACTAAGCCCGTGAGCCACAACCACTGAGCCCGTGTGCCACAACTACCGAAGCCCGCATGCTTAGAGCCCATGCTCCGCAACAAGAGAAGCCACCACAATTAGAAGCCCGCGCTCCGCAACGAAGAGTAGCGCTCGCCACAACTAGACAAAGCCTGCACGCAGCAACAAAGACCCAACGCAGCCAAAAATAAATGTAAATAAATAAATAATTTTTTTTAAAAGCCAGCTTCATTGAAAAATGACCTAAAATTTGCAACAATGGAAAGTATTAATTTGACTACATGTCAAATGTATCCACATCTTTATAATATTCTACATGATCAAACAGGAAGTTCATGAAAAGCTCTCCTTTTGCACACTGGACTTTGACATTTGTCTCAAGGAAAAACACATGTGCAGTTGTCTGAGTTGCAAGATGAACCAGCCACTTGATTCATGAAGCACCATTTTTACTTGAAAGAATGACTAGAGGACAAACTATTGTTTCTCAGACTTGTATATCTGGCACACAGTTTCTCAAAAAGCAGTGAAGTGTGTTTATCCTTTCAAGGAAAACTATTGACAGTATTTTTTACTAATGATATAGTTGAGTTTTCAAGCAAAAATTAAAACTTTGGAAGACTTGTGTCTACTATCATTAGCTTGACAACGTCCTAATATTTGAATTTTCTAATGAGATCAGTATTGATATTAATGATTGTGATTTTTTATACTGTATAATGAAACGTGCCAATATTTGGAAGTTCTGTATAATTCAGTGAACAATATTTTCCAAATGATCAATGTATGATGTTTACACATGGGTAAAAGTTTCATTCAAAGTTCAACACAGACCAACAGATCATAATGTTTGTTGATATGGTTTCAGATTCCACATTGCAACTAGCCTTTAAGGAACTACCACAGAAACTACCACGTGTCAAGTTTTGGTATAGTATCTAAAAAGAATTTCCACAATTATGTGAAAGGGCAATTAAAATACTCTTTCCTTTTCCAAATTATATATCTGTGAAAGATTTTCTATATCTACTTTAACCAAAAAACAAACAACAAAAAACCAAAAAACCATACAGCAACAGACAGAATACAGAAGCAAGCATGAAAACCCATCCATCTTCTACTCAGCAGACATTAAAGTGAGTTGCAAAAATGAAAAACAACGGTACTCTTGCCACTAATTTTTTTGTTTTGGAAAATATAGTCATTTTCATAAAAATATGTCATTAATGTTAACATGCAATGAATTTGATAGGAACTTTAAATGAATTAGATTTTCTCAATTTTGACTTCTAATACCATAAATATTGGTAGATATGACCTGCATAAACCAAACTCACTGGGTTCTCAATGGTTTTTAAGAGTGTGAAGGGGTTCTGAGGAAACAAAGCTTGAGAACTGCTGCTGTTGTAAAACTCACTTAAGCCACAAAAGTAGGGACTATCTTCACAGATGAGGAAACAATATGGATGAATTCTTCCTCTCCACCAGGCAGTAACTGAGAACATTTAAACCGCATGAAGCCTGCAAGCCAGAGGTCCTCTTTGTGGTGCTATATTGAGTTCCAATCTCTTAACTATGAAAACTTAACCACGAGCACACAGATGGTTCAGCAGAGCCTCTGGCCAAAGTAAAATCGAAATGCAACTTATCCTGAATAAGATCCAGAGGGTCGCAGTTGCTCCTCTTTCTGTAGGACTAGATTCCCCCAGAATCTCAAGGAGGGATATTGAAACAACAGTTACCAACGAAGAGTAATTTCATAAAGTGTAAGATTGAGGGCGGGGGAAGTTCCAAGAGACAACCATAAAATGTTCAATTTTCCCACTTTTAATAGGAAACATAAAAGGCTTTATTCAAAACATATGACCTATTTCTTAAGAGAGATATGGGGATACATGTGTGTAATTGAACTCCATTTTATGGCCACTTACAGAAGAATGTATGGAAAAGAAAAAGCAGAGAAAGAAAGGGAGAAGGGGAAGAGTTGTGGGGAAAAGAATAGAGGGTCAGAAAGGATACGGAAAGAGGTCCAGAGGGAACAGGAAAAGCAAATGCAGATGAGGAAAAGGAACCAGAAAAGTCACACAACCTGCAGGGGCCTTAGAAATGAGCTAGCTTGCTTCTTCATTTTAAGTGAAATTAGTGGCCCAAAGAAGTTAAGTGGTTTGACCAAGTTCGGTGCCGGGACTTTAAGCCAAATTTGTCTAGCTTCTAAGCAAGGAAAACACATAAAGAGAAGGTCTGTGAAAAGGGATTGTTTGGAAAGAAGTGACGGGAGGGATGAGCGGGAGGGTGGACAGAGAGAGAGAGGCAGAAAGATACATAAACACACCATACACGTACATGCACACACACACACACGCTAAGCAGTGAGTTCTAAAGCAGGTATTTAATTAAACACTGTTTGTCACACCCCGACACTGCTACACATAACTAAAGTTTGGAGACCCCTGCCTTAAGCCCAGTACTTCTCAACTCTACTATGCCTAGAAATCACCTGGAGATCTTGTTAAAGTGCAGATTCTGGTTTTGTAATGCGGGGTGGTTCTGAGATTCTGAATGTCTAACAACTCCTCGGTGATGCTGATGCAACGTGTTCAAGGACCACTCTTGGAGTCAGAAGGCCCTACACCAGCAGTTCTCAGAGTGTGGTCCCTGGACCACAATGATGAATTCACCATCAGCTGATGAATGCACCACCAGCATTGCCTAAGAACTTGCTAGAAATGCATATTCTCAGGCCCCATCCCATACCTACTGAATCAGAAGCTCTGGGGGTGAGGCCCAGAAATCTGTGTTTTAACAAGCTGTCCAGGTAATTCTGGTGCATATTAAAGTTTGGAACCATTGCACTAGGCCATAATGTCTCCTATCACCTTGTTGCCTGTAATTGGCTAAACAAGTGTGGCAGTACTTTATGTTCAAGTCATTACTTTTCACTGGGCTATCTGAACTTTCTACTAGGAATTATCAACATTCCAGTAATTCTTTTCAGACACCCTTAAGATTTGGGAATGACACCGAGATCATGAGGCTCAAATGTGATGTGTAATTAAGGAAGTATTCTCTGAGGCCTCCTTTATTAGGCTCAGCTTGTCTTCCTCTAATTGGTTTAGACTTCCACACCTGGAGCTGGACTAAGAGATGTCCCCTCAAACTTTTTTCTTGGAGTAAAATATCTCCTTTAGCTCACCCCCACTTGCCCACTCTAGGCCCCTATACCAGGTCCTGGATTCCTCAGAACGTAGGTTAATCCCAGGAACTTTTGAATCTGGCCCCCTGTCTGAATGGAAATAACAGGATGGAGCTCCCCAAAGCTCCAGATTCAGCAGCCCTGGTCTTCCCAGCCCCTGCAGTCATGAGCTCTGATGCAGAGATGGCCATTTTTGGAGAAGCAGCTCCCTACCTGTGGAAATCAGAGAAGGAGAGAATCGAGGCTCCAAATCGCCCATTTGATTCTAAGAAAGCTTGCTTTGCAGTGGATGATAAGGAATTTTATGTGAAAGGTATGATCCAGAGCAAGGAAAATGACAAAGTCACAGTCGAGACCCTCGACAACCGCGTAAGTGTTGATCTCAGATGTCCTTGCTAACATGGGCATCCCCCTTTGCCTTTGGAGTAGAATAGTAGAAATTGCATGCTGGCCCATAGGAATCTGAAGATAGAACAAGACTCACATTGATCTACTCTGAGTGAAGTCGCAGGTAAAAACTGCCATGGCACGTACCTTTCCTCTGGCTCTTTCCTTCGAGGACTTGGGCTTTGAGAGTTTTTATGATGTTTGCTTTGGAGAAAGGGGAAGGTGGTGGTGGAAGAGTTTGGACTGTTTAAGGGAGAGATTGATACAGATTGCTGCTGGATGGGCGAATATACCAAATAGAACTCTCTAGGCTGCAGAGTGACTTACAGAGGGAGCTCCAGAGGCAATGCCTAATTTAATGCAGAGAATTACAGAGCACCATTCAATTCAATCCTTACTGGACACGCACCATGTCTAGGTCACAGTGTCTATCACTCTGCAAATATGAGCAAATCTCAGTCCCGCTTCCCCAAAGTTTATCATCTAGTGTAGGAATCAAGAGTACACGGTGGGTATGGGGACTTCCCTGGTGGCACAGAGGTTAAGAATCCGCCTGCCGATGCAGGGGACACGGGGTCAATCCCCGGTCCCAGAAGATCCCACATGCCGCGGAGCAACTAAGCCCGTGCACCACAACTACTGAGCCTGCACTCTAGAGCCCGCGAGCCACAACTACTCAGCCCGTGCGCCACAACTACTGAAGCCCGTGTGCCTAGAGCCTGTGCTCTGCAACAAGAGAAGCCATCACAATGAGAAGACCGTGCACCGCAACGAAGAGTAGCCCCCACACGCCACAACTAGAGAAAAGCCCGTGTGCAGTAAGGAAGACCCAACGCAGCCAAAAATAAATAAATAAAATAATTTTTTAAAAAAAGAGTACATGGTAGGTATGAATCGCAGTTCACAAATTCAAGCATACAAGACAGATGATGATGACGATGATGATGATGATGATTGTTATTATTAAACTTAACCTCTGGTGTCAGCCTCTTTTCACAGGGCCGGAAATAAATTTTCTGGAGTTACTATTGGGGTCCCCTCCCCAGAGCCATGCCACATTTTCAGTAATACCACATGGGGTGTCACTGCCCCCCCTGAAGGATTGCTAAGAAACAAGCCCCAGTTTCTTTTTTCTTTTTTTTTTTTTTGGAAAAGATTTTTTTATCCAGTGTTTAAGTAAGATTAAAAACTACAAGATTTTGCTTGCAGCTGATGAGCAAGAAGAGAAAAGTTAAACCCAAATTATCATCTGATTGGCTAGTTAAAACGCTCTGACTCAAGATCAAATTATTCAGTGACACACCAGTTACTTTGTGTGGGCTGAGGAGTTCTGGAGCAAAACAGCCCTAAACAAAACATATCATCTGAGAGCACAGGGCTAATGGGCATATGAAATACTAAACAAGAAAGCTGATAAAGGGAGGCTGTCGCAGACCTTTTGCTATTTTAGGCTTCTAGCAGTTGCTTACCATATACAAGGACCTAGCAGCCAGTTATTTTATCTCTTGACTTATCTGAGGTTAAACAACTTTAACCCACTAAGCAGGAATAAAGAGACACTTTGTAGATGAGTTGGAAAACATAAAGCAGTCCCACTTCTCCAGTAGAGTTTTAGTTGACTTAAATCATAAGAGAAACAATGATTACTGCACATATTGTCCTTGTCACACTGCATCTGTTGAGTAGAATTTCCATTCCAAGTGTTGTTTTCATCTTCACCATCGTCTTGAGTCCTCAATCTATATATCTTGCCCTCCTTTTTCAAGTCTTCCCCCCGTTTCTCCAGCACTCTTTTTCTGACTGGTTCCCTTTTGTCTGAGTTGCTAGAGGATGCAAGGTTTGAGGATTCCAATGATGCTGCTCTCACCGAGGTCTGTGCAGGAGGAGGATTACTAAATAAGAAGTTGCTAATCAATCTCCAGATGGCAAGGAATGGGTAAAGTACTGTCCCCAAGAATGTCCAAAAGTCGCCACTGGAAGAATGTACCATGGATGTAGTTGGTCTTCCTGCTGGCAACAGTACCACTGAAGCACTTGGGGCAAGTTCCAAATCCAGTAATTTCTTTTTATAATCTTCTTTGGTAAATTCCCTCCTGGGAAACATTGTCGCTAATGAAAAATTACTGTAAGTGTTGCCAACAGTCTGTGCAGCAAACTGCCTTGCTGCTTCTAGAGGAGCATCAGAAGGGAACTGATTTGTGAAGGAAGAACCATCAGGAAGACGGAATTGAATTCTCGCAACACTGCTTCCTTCTGTTGCGGAAGAGTCTCTCTTGACTTCCATTTCTGCCTGTTTGGCCAGCAGGGCTGCAGCTTTAGCAGCTTCTACTTCTTCCTGTGTCTTTGCAAAACGAGCAGCTCTCTCTGCACGGTCCAGTGCAATCATCTGTTTTATACGCTCTCGAGCTGCCCTATCTTCTGCCTTTTCTCTGTTCCTTTCTTCTAACATTCCTTTTGTTAATTCTTCTTCTTGCTTTCTTTTATAATCCAACATTTCTTTTCCAGTTTTCCTCCTCTCAATTTCCTCCTTAATCTCTCTCTGTTCTTCCTCTTTCCTTTTCTCTTCTCTCTTTTCTTCAAGTTGTTTGGTTAGTCTTTCCACTCTGACGGTGAGCTCCTCTGTAGGTCTCTGATTTGAACATCCACCAGGCTCTGGAGACACAGTGGCCTGGCCTGAAATTTCTCCTCCTGTTGCAGAATCTGACTTTGTATCAGAAGTGGGTGGTGTCTCACAGAGCTCTGCATTTCTGGACTGACAGTTTTCAGAAGTGTTGTTCTGATCAAATGAGGTGGATGGAGTAGAGACTGAACTTTCTCACTGGCCACTATTTGCCACTGATATTTCACCTTTTAACGAGTGCATCTGCCGGACTTTGTGGATTCTGGTAACAAGTTCATCTGCAGGAACACTTCCTGCTATTACTTCCAAGGGAATTCCACTGTCTCCAATAAAGAAACTGGATGGAACACACACTACAGGATAGATCTGTGAAAACTGTAGGCAGGCTTCACTTTTGGTATCGATTTTCACAGCAACAAAGCTGTTGGAAGATGCTTCTGTCACTTTCTCATCTTCCCAACTTGCAGCCATCTGTGTAGCCTGTTCATCATCACCTGCCACGAACACCACGAAGACCGCGCCGCTCCTCTTGGCCGACGCGATGGCGGCCGGAATGGCGCCCTGGAACCACAGCATCGCTGCCCTCGGGCACAGGCGCTCGCTCGACGTGTTGCCGCCTCGGTCCCGGAGCCGACCCGCCCTATCCGTCTTTGGGCCCCCACGGCCCGCCTCCGGCTCCGCACCGGCGCGCAGGCCCGTCAGCGGCTCCCAGGACGCGTGCAAGCGCGCAGGCCGAGGCGCGCCCCGCGACGCATGACGCCACGCGTCGCCGTTGGCAGCGCGCCCCTGTCCTTTGTCTCGTTGGCAAGTCGGTGCGTGCGGGAGCCCGGGAGACCGCAGGCCCTGCAGTCCCGGAAGTGGAAGGAGCGCCCCAGTTTCTGAACCTTCAGGACACACAGATTTTTCCATCTTCCTTATGCTATTTTGGATGTCCCTCTCTCTCTAGTTTAGGGCGGTGGGGCAGAAGGGCTTCCTTTCCTCAAGAGATTTGGTCTATATCAACAAATCTCCTCCCTTTTATCTTTTCGGTAAAACCCTCAAAGCTCTTCTGAGGATTAGGGCTTTTGGAAAACAAACGCTAGAAAGGCTTACAGGCTCTCTCGCTTTTATGCCCTATTTTCTACCTTTCCTGAGTAATGGAGTGCCAGTTGTATGCTTAAAGGGGAGGGAAAACAGAGAGGGGAAAATTAGGTAATAGTCTCAAAATACTGTTCAGGCATGGACCATGCTTCAAGTCCAAATGTTTTAACTATTAGGGCAGCGGTGCAAGGAATTCTGGAAGCCTTGAAAAGACAGGCGAGAGCAGAAACAGGTCATGGAAGAGGTGGCACTTCAGAAGAGCTTTGAAGTTTGCTAGATGTAATTTCAATGTAGATATATTCCAGACAAAGGGACCCACATGAGCAGAGGTATTGAGGTGGAGATTTACAGAACACACTGGAAGAGTTTTTTCCAATCTTCCAAGCTTGATCTCATTGCAGCACTCATAGCAAATGGGGTAAACAGAGGCAAGCTGCTGTGGCCTTGGCCATCCTGAGTTCCACCTGGCCACCCTGAGGCTGAAGGGCTCTATAACTTTGCACACCTGTAACCCTCTTCTGGCACACAGAATGGCATGCTGACTTGGGGGCATCAGACCAGAATTGATTATACAGTTTGACCAGTCTTAGATTTATCAAGAACACTTATTTACGGATCATCTCTGGGCACAGAAATGATCCATAAAGTTAACCACGGTAATGGGGTAATCTCACCACAATATCTCACCATTTTCACCCCACTGGTAGGTCACCACATCGGCTCTCCCACTCATCATGTGATTTTTCCTCTCAATATCCAGACACTCACTCCGAACAGTGACCAAGTCTTCCCCATGAACCCTCCCAAATTTGACAAGATCGAGGACATGGCCATGATGACCCACCTACACGAGCCAGGAGTGCTGTACAACCTCAAAGAGCGTTACGCAGCCTGGTTGATCTACGTGAGTACCCTTCAACCTCTCTTTATTCCATTTCCTTCTCTTAGTAAAGTCAAGATCCATAGGTTGAATTTTCTGATTTTCTCAGACCTACTCAGGCCTCTTCTGTGTCACCGTCAACCCATACAAGTGGCTGAAGGTGTACAACCCTGAGGTGGTGATGGCCTACAGAGGCAAAAAGCACCAGGAGGCCCCGCCCCACATCTTCTCCATCTCTGACAACGCCTATCAGTTCATGTTGACTGGTGAGTAATTTCTTTAATCCATATTTTAAAAAATAGTTTTAGTGAAGTATTCAAGTCCTTTAACTGCACTGGTTCTTAGTTAATTACTCGAGCCCTTCATAGGCTTTGGTCATCCAAACGGTGCAATGACCAAAGTGACCTCAGTAGATTCAGAGGATGTCAGGATGGAAAGCCAGGGGCGCAGTATCTTCCATTACCAGTCACGGTTCTTAAGCCAGAGCTTGGGACTGAAGCCACACTAAGTACATGCTTCTCTGGGGGTGGATGTGAAGCACAAGGAGATGTGCTGCCCCCACCTCCAAAGAAACCCCCAACAGGAACACACTTGGAAGAGAGACTATATTAGTAGCCACTTAGGAATGCAAAGTTGGAGAAATGGGCACAGCAACTTCCCTTCACCTGTTTTCTCAGGCTCCCTCTTTCTCCTCCTTAAATTTCCAGAATAGCAGATGAAATAGCAGAGATGTGGTAATACTGTCACCCTTGTCATGCCTAACATCACTTCGGTCTGTTCCACTTTCACCTGATTTGACTTGGTGCAGAGAGAAGTAGAAGCAAGCATCTGAGATCTGAAGATGCTTAAAAGTCATCCAGGACAATGTTGCCCAAACTTCAGCCATTCCAATGTCACATTCGCAATCCTGGCCATTTCTGCATATTTAAAATCTTTCCTTATAGTGACTGAAGTTCCGTCCATTTCAAAAAGGAAGAATAGGGAATTCCCTGGCGGTCCAATGGTTAAGACTCTGTGCTTCCACTGCAGGGGACACGGATTCGATACCTGGTCAGGGAACTAAGATCCCACATGCCACGTGGCGTAGCCAAAAATAAAAATAAAATAGGAACCGAACAAATCTGCCCTTTGATCTGGAGGAAAACTATTTTTTAAAAAAAGGAAGAATAATATCACTATTAGTATTAGTTTCTTAGGACTGCCGTAACCAAGTACTACACACTGGGTAGCCTAAGCAACAGAAATGCATTGTGTCACAGCTCTGGAGCCTGGAAGTCTGAGATCAAGGTGTCAGCAGGGTTGGTTCCCTCTGAGGGCCGAGAGGGAGAATGTGGTCCAGGCCACTCTCCCAGCTTCCGGTGGTTTGCTGGCCATCCTTGCCATCCCTTGGCTTATAGAATCATCACCTTGATCTGCACTTTCATCTTCACATTGTGTTCTCATCTGTCTCCAAATTTCTCTTTTTATAAGGACACCAGTCATATTGGATTAGGGGCCCACCTACTCCAGTATGACCTCATCTTCACTAATTACATCTGCAATGACCCTATTTCCAAATAAGGTCACATTTTGAGGTACTGGGGGTTAGTTAGGGCCTCAACATATTAGTTTGTTGGGGGGAACACAATTCAACCTATAACACTCTTGTAAATGGAAAACCACGGTCACTGTCCACAAGTAGAAAGTAAAGGTGAAAGAAAAAGGCAATGACAACAAATCAGTGTCCATAAATTCTAATTAGAAGCTGTGGCTTCTTACAAGTTCTAAGTCTGAGACTTGCTTTCTTTGTTGAAAAGGGAGATAAGAAAGCGCTATTGAGGAGGTAAAGATCTGTGAACACGAATAACTTCCACACTGTGGGACTCACCGTTCACTTCCCATGCTGCCCACGTTACACATCCAGCATTTGGGAAATCTGCACAAATTGTCTCCAAGAAGATTCGACATGCCCAAATCATCACACCACTAGTTAATGGCAAAGCCAGAACTAGAACTCATGGGCTCTGTCTACCCCCAATGTTGCCTGATTTGTATATCCTGCCTGTATCTTGTTTATTTATTCTGTCCTGCTTCCTTCTGCATTTCTAGATCGAGACAACCAGTCCGTCCTCATCGCGTGAGGACTTGGAAGGGGCTGTCCATTCCTTCTGCTCTCCTTTAGCTCACTTACTTTTTTAAAAAAATTTATTTTATTGAAGTATACTTGATTTACAATGTTGTATTAATGTCTGCTGTACAGCAAAGTGATTCAGTTATACATATATATTCCTTTTCATATTCTTTTCCATTTTGTTTTATCACAAGGTATTGAATATAGTTCCCTGTGCAATGCAGTAGGACCTTGTTGGTTATGCATTCTATATCTAATAGTTTGAATCTACTCATCCCAAACTCTCAATCCATTTGTCCTCCATTCCCCCTTTCCTTGGTCCCCTTGGCAATTACAAGTCTGTTCTCTATGTCTGTGTATCTCACTTTATTTTATTTTATTTTACTTTATTATATTTTATTTATTTTTGGGTGTGTCGGGTCTTAGTTGCAGCACTCGGGATCTTTTGTTGGGGCGCGTGGGCTCTTCGCTGTGGTGTACAGGCTTCTCTCTAGTTGTGGCAGGCGGGTTTTCTCTTCTCTAGTTGTGGCACGCAGGCTCCAGAGTGTGTGGGCTCTGTAGTTGTGGCACGCGGGCACCAGAGCACGTGGGCTCTGTAGTTTGTGGCACGTGGGCTCTAATTGAGGCACACAAGCTCAGTAGTTATGGCGTGCAGGCTCGGTTGCCCCGCGGCATGTGGGATCTTAGTTCCCTGACCAGGGATTGAACCCGCGTCCCTTGCATTGCAAGGCGGGTTCTTTACCACTGGACCACCAGGGAAGTCCCTCTCACTTACTTTTAAATCAACAGCGGAGAATCCGGGGCTGGGAAGACAGTGAACACCAAGCGTGTGATCCAGCACTTTGCAGCAACTGCGGTCACTGGGGAGAAGAGGAAGGAGCAGCGGCCGGGCAAGATGCAGGTGAGCAGCTTCCTGCACCTGGAAGGCTTGCTGGAATGACTATAACTGAAACCCCAGGTGAGCCCCAAGTGTCCGCAGGGCTTTGTGCTCAGCAGAGATGCACAGCACGAGGTCCTGCCCCAGGGGGTGTTTACCGGGCAAGGCAGGAAATGGCTCCACCTTGTGGACTCGGGCTCTAGCACCAGCTCCATCAGCAACAGCCGAGTGACCTTGAACAACTCCACATCCTCCTTTGGCGAAGGAATGGTTTAGGCCAGTGGTTCTCAAACTGGAGTGCACGTCAGAATCACCAGGAGGGTTCGTTAACAACGGATTGCTGGTCCCCAGGCCCAGAATTTCTGACTGAAATTCCTGTCTCACATTCAAAATCCTGGCATGTTGCATTTCTGTCATGTTCCCATTGTTCATGCCCTGTCCAGGGATCACACTTTGAGAACCACTGGGCTGGACAGTAGTTTCCAAACAGCTCTGAAGTCAGAAAGGCAAGCAATCATGTGGGGAAGGGGGAAAGGTGAAAACTCTGCTTTCTATAAGTGGATTTCTACGTAATAATTCTCACAAAATATTTTATGCAACTTAAACATTTTTTTGAGAACCACTGTTTCTATCATATGGGTCACTTTCATTGCTCACAGTCTGTTTCTACTTCTGAACCCGAATATCTGTATAAATGGGTCCTGGTGCATGCAGGAACAGAGGTCTATATTTTACAAATCCATAATTTATAATAAAATGTTATCAGAGAAGAAAGGCCATCTGGGAGATTGAGAGGTAGCGGGTAGGGCTCCAACCTGGAATCTGGTGTGGCCAGAAGCCACTTTGATGCTGTGCTAAGACTCCTTCTACGATGGGACCTTGAAGCCTCCTTGGGTGGGGTGGGGATGGGCCTGTGGGTACTCAGCACAACTGTACCTGCCACCAGCCTGAGCTGGGCGACATCTCTCCCTGGGACCTTCCCAGAGCATCCACACTTTTGAGTCACTGGGAAGTTACTTCGGAAGACGTCCAAAGTCCTCTCTTTTCCTCTTCTCACTTATTATTAGGGAACCCTGGAAGACCAGATCATCCAGGCCAGCCCCCTCCTGGAGGCCTTTGGAAATGCCAAGACCGTGAGGAATGACAACTCCTTGAGATTCGTTAAGACTCAGTCCAATTGTCAATGACCCCCAGAAAGAAAACCCTCTCCTCCAATGCTGAATATGAAAAATGGCCACATAAACTAGGATATACCTGGCCTTAGTCTACCCCCAAGCGCTTCAGATCAAGCTGCCCAACCGGGATATTCTGATAACCCTTCAAAGAACATTTTGTCTTATTCCCAGCCGAAGGAAGATTTAGCTGTCCTTCCCTAACTAATCAGCATCACCTCAGAGCCTCCTGAAGTCACAATGATTCAAGATTCAAATTCCACAAGTACAAAATGACTTCTCTATGCTAAAATTGGTCTCTTCAGGTGGAAGCATTTTAAAATACATAAGTCCATTGAACAGTATCCACTGACTTATTAGCCATGAAAACCTTAGTGTGAAGTTAGTTAGCAGATCTGACCTTCTCCAAGTCAGGAGGTGCTGGGAGGAGGGAAAACCTGGTGGAGGCAGCAGAGCTCAAAAATTGGGAAGAAGTTGATACTGAAGATACTGAAGGATATGTCCCATCCTTCAATGTTTCACTTAGGATTAGCTCAACCAAAGAGGCATTTACTTCCGACACTGGCAAATAAACAAGTATCCAGTCTCCTATCTAATTTCACTGGCCAGTAGAGCAAGTACCCAGAGGCACTTGCATTCAGCAGCTAGAACTCCTGAAGAGCGAACACATAATTCACATAAACCTACACTGGTCCTTCATTAACTCTTCTTAGGCTTCATTCAGAGAATACTGAGAATACTACTGAGGATGTACTACATTCCAGGGTCTGTGGGTGAACAAGCAAGGCAATATTTTTGCCCTCCAATTGGCTCACAGAGTGGTAGCGACCAATTAAGCAGATGATGTAAGAAGGGAGTATACACACACACATATATACTATATATAATTTCACCCCTCACTCCCCAAGATTGGGGGAACCCAAGTGCTGAGTGGGTCTTTGGGGAGCCAGGAGGCCTGGCCTGGGGGCTAAGTTTGCATGTAGTAAGTAGTAAGGAAAACTGAGGCAAGAAATCTCAGAAGTAACATCCAGAGGCAAAAAAGAAGTCAGATAGTCCAACCAGGTTATCAGTTCAGAGGTGTTACAAAGAGTTTGAGCAGGATAAAGACCAAGGAGACAGTCAGGTGTGAGGTGGTCCCAAACAGAGACTTGAGAGGGAGCCTGCAGGCATCCCCAGAGCTGTGGGAACAGGGCCAGGTGCTCTGGGCAGAGCTACCTGAGTCTTGGCTGAGCCGGCGTGGGGACCAGATGCCAAGCAAACAGAGAGAAGGAAGGTCCTCATGCTTCTGGCATCACCTCCTCCGTGAGCCTACACAGCCCACCCATCCTCAGTAGTACCTAACAGAAGCTGGCTACAGTACCACAGAAAGAAAATAACTGTGTTTTTCAATCTGTCTTTGGACAGGGGACGTTCATTCGTATTCACTTTGGAGCCACAGGAAAGCTGGTGTCAGCGGACATTGAAACCTGTGAGTCCAAACACTCTATCTGGCACCTTGGATTTGGCCACAGAGGCATCTCCTGGGGTCCCTAAAATCACATCGTTTTTTGTTATCTTAGATCTCTTAGAAAAATCCAGGGTGGCATTTCAGTTATCCCGTGAGAGAGGCTATCATATTTTTTACCAAATCATGTCAAACAAGAAGCTGGAACTTATGGGTAAGTTCCTTGGTTATCATTCTCATCTTCCAAATCGATCACATTGGAAAAAAACTCAGAGTCAGTTGTGCATAAGATGCTAAAGGGATCCATCTTCTTCACAGACCTGCTTCTCATTTCAACCAACCCCTTTGACTTCCCCTTTGTGAGCAAAGGAGAGGTCACCGTGGCCAGTATTGATGACAGTGAGGAACTGTTGGCCACTGATGTAAGTATTTTGTGTGTTTATTTACTTAAGTAAGGAATTGTTGAATTTATGAACTGAGAGGTACCCATGATCTCAGGAGGAAGCTGGGATGCAGGGATGCTCAGTGATTAGACCCAAGAGCTCAGAGAATTAGTACAGATCACACCCCTCCCCCACTTGGTTCCATTTCAGAAGATTCCAGGAAATGGGAATACAGAAAGTTCTCCAAAATAGGCCTTCAGTTCCATTCTCCAGCTTTTGAGAGTAAATGTTTGCATGGATAAGGTCTTTAAAGTTTTTGTTGGAAGTTTTCAGGGTACCAAACCATCTACATGGTTCTTTTAAGAAAATCTAGAAAATACAAAAAAGTCTAAAGCAGGAGAAAAACAGTCCCGCTCTGCAGCAGCCGTTCCATTCCTCCGGCTACCTGCCACCTCGGGCTCACAGTAGGCACCCACCTCCTCAACACACCTGTCAGGCCTCTGGTCTTTAGCTTTGGGGAATATCTCCAGGGTCAATAACCATAATATTAACTAAGTGCATTGAGCACTCACGCATGCTAGGAACTGAGAAAAGAGCTTTGCCTCAACAAAACCTCTGGGATCAGCACCACTGCTACCCCCGTTTCATAAAGGTAGAAGCTGAGTCTTAGGAAAAAAACACACGATTTGCACGAAGACAGTTTGTAAACGACGGTCTGAACCCAGATCTGCCCAACCCCAGAACTTGCATTTTTAACCCTAACCCTAACCCTAACCCTAACCCCTAACCCTAAACCCTAACCCTAATTGTCTAACTTTAACCCTAACCCCTAACCCCTAACCCTAACCCTAACCCTAATTGTCTAACCCTAACCACTAACCCCTAACCCCTAACCCCTAAACCCTAACCCTAACCCTAAACCCTAACCCTAAACCCTAACCCTAGCCCTAACCCTAACAACCCTAACCCTAACCCGAACCCGAACCCTAACCCTAAACCTCTAACCCTAACCCTAACCCTAAACCCTAAACCCTAAACCCTAAACCCTAACCCTAACCCTAAACCTTAAACCCTAAACCCTAACCCTAAACCCTAAACCCTAACCCTAACCCTAACGACCCTGACCCTGACCCTGACCCTGGCCCTGGCCCTAACCCTAACCCTAACCTCATAGTGTTGCTGACCCTTCCATTGATATAATTGTATGTAATTGAACTTATTCAATAAATCTATTAAACATCTGCCCTCTGCCCAACACCCTCCCAGGTGTTGGAAATGCAATGAAAATACTCCATAAGATGCGCACCTGGTGGGCACATTATTAACAAAAGGCTTTTACATTTTTACCAGTAGTTTCTCCTTAAGGTCATCACTTGCCAATTAATGACCATGCTGTTTAGGAAGCTCATTAAAAACCCAGGAGTCACGGTTCCCGGCAGGCTCTCCCGTTCTCCCTCGGGCACTCTTCCACCCTCTCTAAGTTTCAGTTTCCAGGAACTCGAGCCTATTGAGAGAGTGAGGAAATAGCTAATCTGGTTTTTGGATGGTAGACCATAAACCAGATTTAAAGAAAAATATGTCATTGCTGGTTTTCATTCAAACAGACAAGTATAATGAAGGAATCCCTCTGGCCCTCCAGGAGTTGCCTGGGAACCTAGTCTGCGAAATACTTATACATCAAGAGATGGCTCTGAGCTGGAATTCTACAAAAGAAGAGTAGAGCAACCCAGTACAGCTTTATACCCCCTCAGCCGCAGGAGGAGAATGGCTGCAGGCTACTGAAAGCCAGCAGCATTGACAAATTAACTCCCCCCAGCCTTTGCCAAACTACAGTGGTACCTCTGAGTTCTCTGTTTCCTTCTCTATTCTGACTCTTTTCTCAATAAATCCACATTTCTTAATATAGTGTCACAGTGGAAGCAAAACAGACCTTCAATTTTCAGACCTCAATTTATAAAGCAAAGGTTCTAGGGGTTTTGTTTTTAAATTAAAGGACCACATCATTTGAAAATTGTACAGGTTCTAATTCTTCAGTTCCAAGACACCAAACACACTGCATGCGGTCCCCATGGAAAGGCCCCTCTCAGCAGAAGCGCCACCGATTCCACAATGAAAGGGCAGCAAGGTGCCCTTCTCCCTTCTCTGCTGCCTGGATGGCCCCCATGTTTTTCAATCCATGCCCCCTGGCAAGTTTCTAAGGTGCAATTCTGAGACCCTTCCCTTTCCCATCCCAGCAGGTGGCCAAGGGCCGGCCCGGGCTGGAGACGTGCAGGAAGCAGAGCTGGGCCAGCTGGCCAGAGTGGGGTTTGGGGGTTCTCAGCAGGAGAAATCACCATGCAGGATAAATCCCTTGGCCTTGCCATAAGCCAAGGGTAAGTCTCTCAGGGCTACGGGCCCTCTCAGGTTCTCCTTGCAGATACCTCGTGTGAGGCACTTGGCTACTTGGGAAAACCGCGTGGGAGCGAGCTTTACACCAGCAGATGTTTTGTAAAATTGAACGGGGTAGGCTCGGGCCTGTCCTCAAAGCCTCTACTCAAAGGCGAGACCTTCCTGCGACTGCCAGGTTAGGGGGTTCCGCGACTGTGCCGAACAGCTCTGGTGTGAGTCATGGTTCCCTCCTCCACCCACCCCCACGAGCCCCTGAGGACGCCCCGCGCCAGGTGCGCTCTGGCCAGGATGCCCACTTCCGGGAGAGGCGCGCGGACCGCCGGCGCGCTCAGGTGAGCTGCAGCCAATGCCAAGCGAGACCCGCCCCGCCGGCGCCGCGTCCGCGCGGCACAGCACGGTCTCGGCACTCTGGGCACGGGCGCCTGGGGCCGGGCGTCCCCTCTCCTGCGAGCGCCAGGCAGGAAGCGGCGCCCCTGCGAGGCCGCTAGTGATGCCCCGGCGCACGGGCCCCTGCGGCGCGGAGATCGCTCCAGGCTGGACTCAGCGAGGCCAAGGCCGCCAGCAGGAGCGCTTGCCGGGACCCGGCTCGGGCGGCGGAGCTGCAGGCCCCCGCAAACAACCCAGTTTTTTAAATGGAAAAAGGACTTGAAAAGACCCTTCTCCAGATAAGACATACAAATGGTCAACAAACACCTGAAGAGATGTTAAACATCGTTAGTCACGATGGAAATGCACATTAATATCACAACGCCATACCCCTCCACAAACACTAGAAGGCCTATAATCAAGATAATTAAAAATAACAAATTTTGGCAAAAATGTAGAGACATTGATACAGAGTTTCCCATGGGGAAAATGAATCGGTCCAGGAGATGGATGGTGAGAATATTTGTACAACAATGTGAATGTAGTCAATGCCACAGAACTGTATACTCAAAATGGTTTAAATGGTAAATGTTACTTTTAATCACAATGAAAAGAATGAATGAAGCACTGATGATACATGTTAGAACATGGATGAACACTGAAAACATTCTAAGTCAAAGAGCTCATGCAGAAAAGGTCACCCAGATCATACTTAGCTCGTGTATTTTAAATCCATAAAGGTTTTGAAAATGAGGGAAAGTCTCAGTAATGGTTTCAGAAAAAGAAAACTGGATCAGAATGGGAAAAGACATTTCCATAGAGTTGCGGAGATGGTGAACGTTGAAGTGGGCCCGTGGATAGGATTATAAGGTGGAACCATAAAATTTCGTCTTTGGGTCTTTATGTTCTGGTTCCCTGGGAGAGGACCCCAGTATTGCATAAAACACACTGGAGTAGTTTATGTGAGGTGGTGTATTTTGTACTGCTACTTATAGTTTTTTTATACACTTGAAATTACTGGGGAGTACATTACTTTTCAAAAGAACCAGGTCAAAACCATGCCCAAGAAAAGCAGAGAAGACATCAAACTTCATAATAGAGGCCAAGCCTTAACCAGATGCGGTTCACCTAAAGTGGTGACGCTCATCATTCTTGTAGGGTCCACGCGTTATTAACAGGCACCATGGGAAGGTTATATTAGGAGCCACTGTGTCTTGCGTGCTGTGGATGACCTGGCTGTAGTAGAAACAGTGGGATTTCTGAATTCTAGTCTCCCACATCAAACCACCAAAAACCTGTTAGAACTAATAAACGAATTTAGTAAAGCTGCAGGGTAAAAAATCAGTACACAAAAATCACTTCTCTTTCTTTCTTTTTTTTTATAAATTTTTTAAAAAATATTTATTTCTTTATTTAGAAATTATTTACTTCAGGTAGGAAGTCCTAGAAGGAATGCTTAGCAGAGTGCTTTTTCACTGCAGCTCACAATAGGGCAATGAGGCACAATTCCATGGCATGTTAGATGGCGTAGAAACGTTTTCCTAAAGCTGCTGGAGTGCTGAAGAAATCTAGTTCTCCCAAGTAAGAGTGTAGCATGTGGCCCTTTGCTCGGCATACACAGAGGGCATCTGAAGGGCCAACTGACCTGGCTGTTGCTCAGCAAACATAGAGGGGTCTGGGGGTACTCAGGGATCTGTAGGGAAAAGGGTGCCAACCGGGGGGCTTAGGAGTCCGGAAAAGGGTACTTCCTCTAAAATAAAGCAGAGGAGTGACGAAGACATCATGGAGGAAGTTGCAAGACGCCATTTCTGCACGGCTACTCACAGCATTACCTCGAGGCCAGTACTCACGTTGAGTTTCCCTTTAGATCTAGAGAGCGGCAGGATGAGCAACACCCCGGCGATGGAAGCACCCGGCTTAGCTAGAGAAAACTCATTTTCTTCCTAGAGCCATGCCTACGGTGGCTAGTGGCCTGTCAACAGCAGTCAATTTCAAGTAGCTTCAAGGCAGCATGAATGGAGCTTTCAAAATGGGAAAGCAGGTTTTCCCTGGGGGTGCAGTGGTTGAGAATCTGCCTGCCAATGCAGGGCACACGGGTTCGAGCCCTGGTCTGGGAAGATCCCACATGCCGCGGAGCAACTAGGCCCGTGAGCCACAACTACTGAGGCTGCGCGTCCGGAGCCTGTGCTCCGCAACAAGAGAGGCCGCCATAGTGAGAGGCCCACGCACTGCAAAGAAGAGAGGCCCCCGCTTGCCGCAACTAGAGAAAGCCCCCGCACAGAAACGAAGACCCAACAGAGCCATAAATAAATAAATAAATAACATAGGATTTCTTTAAAAAAAAAATGGGAAAGCAAGGCTAGTTCCATCAGGCCCCCATTTCCACGGGCACACGCAGCATACATCCCTGTGCTTTCTAACAAGTCCAAACAGACACAGGTTACCCAGTGGTTCCTTCCTTGAATCAACTCCTCGAAGCAGGGTGTTCTGCAAACAGCAAACTGCCTCAACCAAGGAACGCCCCAGCTAAGCCTCCGGGACCGTGGCTCTTCAAAAGCCTGCAGTGTTGCATGAGGAACTGGGCTTTAGTTGCAGTCGGAACGCAAGCCGACATTCTCCTGGAGGCAGGGTGACTTCAGGCAGGGGGTCCCAGATCGAATGCGAAGCCGAGGGTTATTCTCAGTACAGCTCAGACTAGGGCAATGAGTCACACTTGCACGGTATGTTGGACCTGCTACAAAGGTGTTCGTCGACCTGTGGGAGTGTTGAGGAAATCACGCTCTGCCAAGAAAGAGTGCAGTCTGTTGCCCTACACTTGGCACACACAGAGTGGCTCTGAAGGGCTACGGGCCTGGATGTGGCTTAGCAGGCCCATGGGGGCCTGAGGGTACTCAGTGTTCTTGCAGGGAATAGGGTGCCCATGCGTGGTTCCTAGATGTCCTGCAAAGCGTACTGACGTTAAAACAATGCAGAGCAGAGGCTACGGCCTCCTGGAAACTGCTGCACGCCTCCGCTTCTGCATGGCAATTCAGGGACTTACCTCGAGACAACTGCTCAGGCTGAGTGTCCCGTTAGCGACACAGCATGGTAGGATGTTGACTTTCTCCTCGAGCAGAGTGACTTCAGGTACGGGGTCCTCTAAGAATCCTAAGCAGAGTGTTTTCCCATGGCAGCTCAGATGGGGGCCATGACGAACAGTTCCATGGCACGTCGCACTGGCTAGAAATGTGGTCCTGAGGCTGTTCCAGTGTTCTGGAAATGTAGCTCTCCTTAAGGAATGAGCAGTGTGTTGCCCATCACTCGGCATACACAGAGGGCCTCCGAGGGACCGACCTTTGGGCCTCGATGTTGCTCAGCAGGCCCACAGGGGTCTGGAGGTACTCACTGATCTTGGAGGGAAAATGATGCACACCCGAGGGGCCTAGGAGTCCTGAAAAGGGTAGTTCATTTAAAATAAAGCAGAACAGGGGCTTCCCTGGTAGCTCAGTGGTTGAAAATCTGCCTGCCAATGCAGGGTACACGGGTTCGAACACCGGTCTGGGAGGATCTCACAGGCCACGGAACAACTAGGCGCGTGAGCCACAACTACTGAGCCTGCGAGTTTGGAGCCTGTGCTCCGCAACAAGAGAGGCCGCGATAGTGAGAGGCCTACGCACCGCGATGAAGAGTGGCCGCCACTAACCGCAACTGTAGAGGGCCCTAGCACAGAAACGAAGACCAAACATAACAATCAATCAGTCAATCAATAAATCTTAAAATAACAATAAATAATGAAAAAAATAAAATAAAATAAAGCATAACAGCGAATAAGACCTCATGGAAAGAGCTGCATGCCTCCCTTTCTGCGCGGCTACTCAGGGACTTACCTCGAGGCCAGTACTCACGTTGAGTTTCCCTTTAGCTCTAGAGCGAGGCAGGATGAGCTCCACTGCGGCCATCGAAGCACCTGGCTTACATAGAGAAAACTCATTTTTTTCCCAGAGCCATGCCTACAGTAGCTAGTGGCCTGTCAAGAGCAGTCAATTTCAAGTAGCTTCAAGGCAGCATGAATGGAGCTTTCAAAATGGGAAAGCAAGGCTACTTCCATCAGGCCCCCACTTCCACGGGCACACGCAGCATACATCCCTGTGCTTTCTAACAAGTCCAAACAGACACAGGTTACCCAGTGGTTCCTTCCTTGAATCAACTCCTCGAATCAGGGTGTTCTGCAAACAGCTAACTGCCTCAATCAAGGAACACCCCAGCTAAGCCTCCGGGCCCGTGGCTCTTCAAAAGCCTGCAGTGTTACACGAGAAACTGGGCTTTACTTGCAGTCGGAACGCAAGCCGACATTCTCCTGGAGGCAGGGTGACTTCAGGCAGGGGGTCCCAGATCGAATGCGAAGCCGAGGGTTATTCTCAGTGCAGCTCAGACTAGGGCAACGAGTCACACTTGCACGGTATGTTGGACCTGCTAGAAAGGTGTTCGTCGACCTGTGGGAGTGTAGAGGAAATCACGCTCTCCCAAGAAAGAGTGCAGTCTGTTGCCCTACACTCGGCATACACAGAGTGGCTCCGAAGGGCTACGGGCCTGGATGTGGCTTAGAAGGCCCATGGGGGCCAGAGGGTACTCAGTGTTCTTGCAGGGAATAGGGTGCCTACGCGGGGTTCCTAGATGTCCTGCAAAGCGTACTGACATTAAAACAATGCAGAGCAGCGGCTACAGCCTCATGGAAACTGCTGAACGCCTCCGCTTCTGCATGGCAATTCAGGGCCTTACCTTGAGACAACTGCTCACGCTGAGTGTCCCGTTAGCGACACAGCATGGTAGGATGCTGACTTTCTCCTTGAGCAGAGTGACTTCAGATACGAGGTCCTCGAAGAATCCTAAGCAGAGTGTTTTCTCATGGCAGCTCAGACGGGGGCCATGACGAACACTTCCATGTCATGTCGCACTGGCTAGAAATGTGGTCCTGAGGCTGCTCCAGTGCTCTGGAAATGTAGCTCTCCTTAAGGAACGAGCAGTGTGTTACCCATCACTTGGCATACACAGAGGACCTCCGAGGGACCGACCTTTGGGCCTCGATGTTGCTCAGCAGGCCCACAGGGGTCTGGAGGTACTCACTGATCTTGGAGGGAAAATGATGCACTCCCGAGGGGCCTAGGAGTCTTGAAAAGGGTCCTTCCTTTAAAATAAAGTAGAACAGGGGCTTCCCTGGTGGCGCAGTGGTTCAGAATCTGCCTGCCAACGCAGGGTACATGGGTTCGAGCCCTGGTCTGGGAGGATCCCACTGGGCGCGTGAGCCACAACTACTGAGCCTGCGCCGCTGGAGCCTGTGCTCCGCAACAAGAGAGGCCGCGATAGTGAGAGGCCTATGAACCGCGATGAAGAATGGCCCCCACTTACCGCAACTGTAGAGGGCCCTAGCACAGAAACGAAGACCCAACATAACAATCAATCAATCAATAAATCTTAAAAAAAGAATAAAAAATGATAAAAATAAAATAAAATAGAGCAGAACAGCGACTAAGACTTCATGGAAAGAGCCTCATGCCTCCCTTTCTGCACGGCTACTCAGGGACTTACCTCGAGGCCAGTACTCACGTTGAGTTTCCCTTTAGCTCTAGAGTGTGGCAGGTGACCTACACCCCGGCCATCGAAGCACCCGGCTTACCTAGAGAAAACTCATTTTATTCTTAGAGCCATGCCTACAGTGGCTACTGGCCTGTCAACAGCCGTCAATTTCAAGTAGCTTCAAGGCAGCATGAATGGAGCTTTCAAAATGGGAAAGCAGGTTTTCCCTGGGGGTGCAGTGGTTGAGAATCTGCCTGCCAATGCAGGGAATAAGGGTTCGAGCCCTGGTCTCGGAAGATCCCACATGCCGTGGAGCAACTAGGCCCGTGAGCCACAACTACGGAGCCTGCGCGTCCGGAGCCTGTGCTCCGCAACAAGAGAGGCCGCCATAGTGAGAGGCCCACGAACTGCAAAGAAGAGAGGGCCCCGCTTGCCGCAACTAGAGAAAGCCCCCACACAGAAACGAAGACCCAACAGAGCCATAAATAAATAAATAAATAACATAGGATTTCTTTAAAAAAAAAAATGGGAAAGCAAGGCTAGTTACATCAGGCCCCCATTTCCACGGGCACACGCAGCATACATCCCTGTGCTTTCTAACAAGTCCAAACAGACACAGGTTACCCAGTGGTTCCTTCCCTGAATCAAATCGTCGAAGCAGGGTGTTCTGCAAACAGCAAACTGCCTCAACCAAGGAACGCCCCAGCTAAGCCTCCGGGCCCGTGGCTCTTCAAAAGCCTGCAGTGTTGCACGAGGAACTGGGCTTTACTTGCAGTCGGAACGCAAGCCGACATTCTCCTGGAGGCAGGGTGACTTCAGGCAGGGGGTCCCAGACCGAATGCGAAGCCGAGGGTTATTCTCAGTGCAGCTCAGACTAGGGCAATGAGTCACACTTGCACGGTATGTTGGACCTGCTAGAAAGCTGTTCGTCGACCAGTGGGAGTGTTGAGGAAATCGAGCTGTCCCAAGAAAGAGTGCAGTCTGTTGCCCTACACTCGGCATACACAGAGTGGCTCCGAAGGGCTACGGGCCTGGATGTGGCTTAGCAGGCCCATGGAGGCCTGAGGGTACTCAGTGTTCTTGCAGGGAATAGGGTGCCCACGCGGGGTTCCTAGATATCCTGCAAAGCGTACTGACATTAAAACAATGCAGAGCAGCGGCTACGGCCTCCTGGACACTGCTGCACGCCTTCGCTTCTGCATGGCAATTCAGGGCCTTACCTCGAGACAACTGCTCACGCTGAGTGTCCCGTTAGCGACACAGCATGGTAGGATGCTGACTTTCTCCTCGAGCAGAGTGACTTCAGATACGATTTCCTCGAAGAATCCTAAGCAGAGTGTTTTCTCATGGCAGCTCAGACGGGGGCCATGAAGCAAACTTCTATGGCACGTCTCACTGGCTAGAAATATGGTCCTGAGGCTGTTCCAGTGCTCTGGAAATGTAGCTCTCCTTAAGGAACGAGCAGTGTGTTGCCCATCACTCGGCATACACAGAGGGCCTCCGAGGGACCGACCTTTGTGCCTCGATGTTGCTCAGCAGGCCCACAGGGGTCTGGAGGTACTCACGGATCTTGGAGGGAAAATGATGCACACCCGAGGGGCCTAGGAGTCCTGAAAAGGGTACTTCCTTTAAAATAAAGCAGGAAGCAGGGTCTTCCCTGGTGGCGCACTGGTTGAGAATCTGACTGCTAACGCAGGGTACACGGGTTCGAGCCATGGTCTGGGAGGATCCCACAGGCCGTGGAGCAACTGGGCCCGAGAACAACAAATACTGAGCCTGCGCCACTGGAGCCTGTGCTCCGCAACAAGAGAGGCCGCGATAAAGAGAGGCCTACGCACCGCGATGAAGAGTGGCCACTACTTACCACAATTGGAGAGAGCCCTAGCACAGAAACGAAGACACAACATAGCAATCAATCAATCAATCAATAAGTTTTAAAAAAACAATAAAAAATAAAAAAATAAAATAAAATAAAGCAGAACAGCGACTAAGACCTCATGGAAAGAGCTGCATGCCTCCCTTTCTGCGTGGCTACTCAGGGACTTACCTCATGGCCAGTACTCACGTTGAGTTTCCCTTTAGCTCTACAGCGTGGCAGGATGAGCTCCAACCCGGCCATCGAAGCACCCGGCTTAGCTAGAGAAAACTCATTTTCTTCCCAGAGCCATGCCTACGGTGGCTAGTGGCCTGTCAACAGCAGTCAATTTCAAGAAGCTTCAAGGCAGCATGAATGGAGCTTTCCAAATGGGAAAGCAAGGCTAGTTCCATCAGGCCCCCATTTCCACGGGCACATGCAGCATACATCCCTGTGATTTCTAACAAGTCCAAAGAAACACTGGTTACCCAGTGGTTCCTTCCCTGAATCAACTCCTCAAAGCAGGGTGTTCTGCAAACAGCAAACTGCCTAAACCAAGGAAATCCCCAGGTAGGCCTCCAGGCCCGTGGCTCTTCAAAAGCCTGCAGTGTTACACGAGGAATTGGGCTTTACTTGCAGTCGGAACGCAAGCCGACATTCTCCTGGAGGCAGGGTGACTTCAGGCAGGGGGTCCCAGATCGAAAGCGAAGCCGAGGGTTATTCTCAGTGCAGCTCAGACTAGGGCAATGAGTCACACTTGCACGGTATGTTGGACCTGCTACAAAGGTGTTCGTCGACCTGTGGGAGTGTTGAGGAAATCACGCTCTGCCAAGAAAGAGTGCAGTCTGTTGCCCTACACTCGGCACACACGGAGTGGCTCCGAAGGGCTACGGGCCTGGATGTGGCTTAGCAGGCCCATGGGGGCCTGAGGGTACTCAGTGTTCTTTCAGGGAATAGGGTGCCCATGCGTGGTTCCTAGATGTCCTGCAAAGCGTACTGACGTTAAAACAATGCAGAGCACCGGCTACGGCCTCCTGGAAACTGCTGCACGCCTCCGCTTCTGCATGGCAATTCAGGGCCTTACCTCGAGACAACTGCTCAGGCTGAGTGTCCCGTTAGCGACACAGCATGGTAGGATGCTGACTTTCTCCTCGAGCAGAGTGACTTCAGGTACGAGGTCCTCGAAGAATCCTAAGCAGAGTGTTTTCTCATGGCAGCTCAGATGGGGGCCATGACGAACAGTTCCATGGCACGTCGCACTGGCTAGAAATGTGGTCCTGAGGCTGTTCCAGTGTTCTGGAAATGTAGCTCTCCTTAAGGAACGAGCAGTGTGTTGCCCATCACTCGGCATACACAGAGGGCCTCCGAGGGACCGACCTTTGGGCCTCGATGTTGCTCAGCAGGCCCACAGGGGTCTGGAGGTACTCACTGATTTTGGAGGGAAAATGATGCAAACCCGAGGGGCCTAGGAGTCCTGAAAAGGGTAGTTCATTTAAAATAAAGCAGAACAGGGGCTTCTCTGGTAGCTCAGTGGTTGAAAATCTGCCTGCCAATGCAGGGTACACGGGTTCGAACACCGGTCTGGGAGGATCTCACAGGCCGCGGAGCAACTAGGCGCGTGAGTCACAACTACTGAGCCTGCGAGTTTGGAGCCTGTGCTCCGCAACAAGAGAGGCCGCGATAGTGAGAGGCCTACGCACCGCGATGAAGAGTGGCCGCCACTAACCGCAACTGTAGAGGGCCCTAGCACAGAAACGAAGACCCAACATAACAATCAATCAGTCAATCAATAAATCTTAAAATAACAATAAATAATGAAAAAAATAAAATAAAATAAAGCATAACAGCGAATAAGACCTCATGGAAAGAGCTGCATGCCTCCCTTTCTGCGCGGCTACTCAGGGACTTACCTCGAGGCCAGTACTCACGTTGAGTTTCCCTTTAGCTCTAGAGCATGGCAGGATGAGCTACACCCCGGCCATCGAAGCACCCGGCTTACCTAGAGAAAACTCATTTTCTTCTTAGAGCCATGCCTACAGTGGCTAGTGGCCTGTCAACAGCCGTCAATTTCAAGTAGCTTCAAGGCAGCATGAATGGAGCTTTCAAAATGGGAAAGCAGGTTTTCCCTGGGGGTGCAGTGGTTGAGAATCTGCCTGCCAATGCAGGGCACACGGGTTCGAGCCCTGGTCTGGGAAGATCCCACATGCCGCGGAGCAACTAGGCCCGTGAGCCACAACTACTGAGGCTGCGCGTCCGGAGCCTGTGCTCCGCAACAAGAGAGGCCGCCATAGTGAGAGGCCCACGCACTGCAAAGAAGAGAGGCCCCCGCTTGCCGCAACTAGAGAAAGCCCCCGCACAGAAACGAAGACCCAACAGAGCCATAAATAAATAAATAAATAACATAGGATTTCTTTAAAAAAAAAATGGGAAAGCAAGGCTAGTTCCATCAGGCCCCCATTTCCACGGGCACACGCAGCATACGTCCCTGTGCTTTCTAACAAGTCCAAACAGACACAGGTTACCCAGTGGTTCCTTCCTTGAATCAACTCCTCGAAGCAGGGTGTTCTGCAAACAGCAAACTGCCTCAACCAAGGAACGCCCCAGCTAAGCCTCCGGGACCGTGGCTCTTCAAAAGCCTGCAGTGTTGCACGAGGAACTGGGCTTTAGTTGCAGTCGGAACGCAAGCCGACATTCTCCTGGAGGCAGGGTGACTTCAGGCAGGGGGTCCCAGATCGAATGTGAAGCCGATGGTTATTCTCAGTGCAGCTCAGACTAGGGCAATGAGTCACACTTGCACGGTATGTTGGACCTGCTAGAAAGCTGTTCGTCGACCAGTGGGAGTGTTGAGGAAATCGAGCTGTCCCAAGAAAGAGTGCAGTCTGTTGCCCTACACTCGGCATACACAGAGTGGCTCCGAAGGGCTACGGGCCTGGATGTGGCTTAGCAGGCCCTTGGGGGCCTGAGGGTACTCAGTATTCTTGCAGGGAATAGGGTGCCCACGCGGGGTTCCTAGATATCCTGCAAAGCGTACTGACATTAAAACAATGCAGAGCAGCGGCTACGGCCTCCTGGAAACTGCTGCACACCAACGTTTCTGCATGGCAATTCAGGGCCTTACCTCGAGACAACTGCTCACGCTGAGTGTCCTGTTAGCGACACAGCATGGTAGGATGCTGACTTTCTCCTCGAGCAGAGTGACTTCAGATACGATTTCCTCGAAGAATCCTAAGCAGAGTGTTTTCTCATGGCAGCTCAGACGGGGGCCATGACGCAAACTTCTACGGCACGTCTCACTGGCTAGAAATATGGTCCTGAGGCTGTTCCAGTGCTCTGGAAATGTAGCTCTCCTTAAGGAACGAGCAGTGTTTTGCCCATCACTCGGCATACACAGAGGGCCTCCGAAGGCCCGACCTTTGTGCCTCGATGTTGCTTAGCAGGCCCACAGGGGTCTGGAGGTACTCACTGATCTTGGAGGGAAAATGATGCACACCCGAGGGGCCTAGGAGTCCTGAAAAGGGTACTTCCTTTAAAATAAAGCAGGAAGCAGGGTCTTCCCTGGTGGCGCACTGGTTGAGAATCTGACTGCTAACGCAGGGTACACGGGTTCGAGCCATGGTCTGGGAGGATCCCACAGGCCGTGGAGCAACTGGGCCCGAGAACAACAAATACTGAGCCTGCGCCGCTGGAGCCTGTGCTCCGCAACAAGAGAGGCCGCGATAAAGAGAGGCCTACGCACCGCGATGAAGAGTGGCCGCTACTTACCACAATTGGAGAGAGCCCTAGCACAGAAACGAAGACACAACATAGCAATCAATCAATCAATCAATAAGTTTTAAAAAAACAATAAAAAATAAAAAAATAAAATAAAATAAAGCAGAACAGCGACTAAGACCTCATGGAAAGAGCTGCATGCCTCCCTTTCTGCGTGGCTACTCAGGGACTTACCTCGAGGCCAGTACTCACGTTGAGTTTCCCTTTAGCTCTACAGCGTGGCAGGATGAGCTCCAACCCGGCCATCGAAGCACCCGGCTTAGCTAGAGAAAACTCATTTTCTTCCCAGAGCCATGCCTACGGTGGCTAGTGGCCTGTCAACAGCAGTCAATTTCAAGAAGCTTCAAGGCAGCATGAATGGAGCTTTCCAAATGGGAAAGCAAGGCTAGTTCCATCAGGCCCCCATTTCCACGGGCACATGCAGCATACATCCCTGTGATTTCTAACAAGTCCAAAGAAACACTGGTTACCCAGTGGTTCCTTCCCTGAATCAACTCCTCAAAGCAGGGTGTTCTGCAAACAGCAAACTGCCCAACCAAGGAACGCCCCAGCTAAGCCTCCGGGACCGTGGCTCTTCAAAAGCCTGCAGTGTTACACGAGGAACTGGGCTTTAGTTGCAGTCGGAACGCAAGCCGACATTCTCCTGGAGGCAGGGTGACTTCAGGCAGCGGGTCCCAGATCGAATGCGAAGCCGAAGGTTATTCTCAGTGAAGCTCAGACTAGGGCAATGAGTCACACTTGCACGGTATGTTGGACCTGCTACAAAGGTGTTTGTCGACCAGTGGGAGTGTTGAGGAAATCGAGCTATCCCGAGAAAGAGTGCAGTCTGTTGCCCTACACTCGGCATACACAGAGTGGCTCCGAAGGGCCACGGGGCTGGATGTGGCTTAGCAGGCCCATGTGGGCCTGAGGGTACTCAGTGTTCTTGCAGGGAATAGGGTGCCCACGCGGGGTTCCTAGATGTCCTGCAAAGCGTACTGAAGTTAAAACAATGCACAGCAGTGGCTACGGCCTCCTGGACACTGCTGCACGCCTCCGCTTCTGCATGGCAATTCAGGGACTTACCTCGAGACAAGTGCTCACGCTGAGTGTCCCGTTAGCGACACAGCATGGTAGGATGCTGACTTTCTCCTCGAGCAGAGTGACTTCAGATACGAGGTCCTCGAAGAATCCTAAGCAGAGTGTTTTCTCATGGCAGCTCAGACGGGGGCCATGACGAACACTTCCATGTCATGTCGCACTGGCTAGAAATGTGGTCCTGAGGCTGCTCCAGTGCTCTGGAAATGTAGCTCTCCTTAAGGAACGAGCAGTGTGTTACCCATCACTCGGCATACACAGAGGACCTCCGAGGGACCGACCTTTGGGCCTCGATGTTGCTCAGCAGGCCCACAGGGGTCTGGAGGTACTCACTGATCTTGGGGGGAAAATGATGCACTCCCGAGGGGCCTAGGAGTCTTGAAAAGGGTCCTTCCTTTAAAATAAAGTAGAACAGGGGCTTCCCTGGTGGCGCAGTGGTTCAGAATCTGCCTGCCAACGCAGGGTACATGGGTTCGAGCCCTGGTCTGGGAGGATCCCACTGGGCGCGTGAGCCACAACTACTGAGCCTGCGCCGCTGGAGCCTGTGCTCCGCAACAAGAGAGGCCGCGATAGTGAGAGGCCTATGAACCGCGATGAAGAATGGCCCCCACTTACCGCAACTGTAGAGGGCCCTAGCACAGAAACGAAGACCCAACATAACAATCAATCAATCAATAAATCTTAAAAAAAGAATAAAAAATGATAAAAATAAAATAAAATAGAGCAGAACAGCGACTAAGACTTCATGGAAAGAGCCTCATGCCTCCCTTTCTGCACGGCTACTCAGGGACTTACCTCGAGGCCAGTACTCACGTTGAGTTTCCCTTTAGCTCTAGAGTGTGGCAGGTGACCTACACCCCGGCCATCGAAGCACCCGGCTTACCTAGAGAAAACTCATTTTATTCTTAGAGCCATGCCTACAGTGGCTACTGGCCTGTCAACAGCCGTCAATTTCAAGTAGCTTCAAGGCAGCATGAATGGAGCTTTCAAAATGGGAAAGCAGGTTTTCCCTGGGGGTGCAGTGGTTGAGAATCTGCCTGCCAATGCAGGGAATACGGGTTCGAGCCCTGGTCTCGGAAGATCCCACATGCCGCGGAGCAACTAGGCCCGTGAGCCACAACTACGGAGCCTGCGCGTCCGGAGCCTGTGCTCCGCAACAAGAGAGGCCGCCATAGTGAGAGGCCCACGAACTGCAAAGAAGAGAGGGCCCCGCTTGCCGCAACTAGAGAAAGCCCCCACACAGAAACGAAGACCCAACAGAGCCATAAATAAATAAATAAATAACATAGGATTTCTTTAAAAAAAAAAATGGGAAAGCAAGGCTAGTTACATCAGGCCCCCATTTCCACGGGCACACGCAGCATACATCCCTGTGCTAACAAGTCCAAACAGACACAGGTTACCCAGTGGTTCCTTCCCTGAATCAAATCGTCGAAGCAGGGTGTTCTGCAAACAGCAAACTGCCTCAACCAAGGAACGCCCCAGCTAAGCCTCCGGGCCCGTGGCTCTTCAAAAGCCTGCAGTGTTGCACGAGGAACTGGGCTTTACTTGCAGTCGGAACGCAAGCCGACATTCTCCTGGAGGCAGGGTGACTTCAGGCAGGGGGTCCCAGACCGAATGCGAAGCCGAGGGTTATTCTCAGTGCAGCTCAGACTAGGGCAATGAGTCACACTTGCACGGTATGCTGGACCTGCTAGAAAGCTGTTCGTCGACCAGTGGGAGTGTTGAGGAAATCGAGCTGTCCCAAGAAAGAGTGCAGTCTGTTGCCCTACACTCGGCATACACAGAGTGGCTCCGAAGGGCTACGGGCCTGGATGTGGCTTAGCAGGCCCATGGAGGCCTGAGGGTGCTCAGTGTTCTTGCAGGGAATAGGGTGCCCACGCGGGGTTCCTAGATATCCTGCAAAGCGTACTGACATTAAAACAATGCAGAGCAGCGGCTACGGCCTCCTGGACACTGCTGCACGCCTTCGCTTCTGCATGGCAATTCAGGGCCTTACCTCGAGACAACTGCTCACGCTGAGTGTCCCGTTAGCGACACAGCATGGTAGGATGCTGACTTTCTCCTCGAGCAGAGTGACTTCAGATACGATTTCCTCGAAGAATCCTAAGCAGAGTGTTTTCTCATGGCAGCTCAGACGGGGGCCATGACGCAAACTTCTATGGCACGTCTCACTGGCTAGAAATATGGTCCTGAGGCTGTTCCAGTGCTCTGGAAATGTAGCTCTCCTTAAGGAACGAGCAGTGTGTTGCCCATCACTCGGCATACACAGAGGGCCTCCGAGGGACCGACCTTTGTGCCTCGATGTTGCTTAGCAGGCCCACAGGGGTCTGGAGGTACTCACTGATCTTGGAGGGAAAATGATGCACACCCGAGGGGCCTAGGAGTCCTGAAAAGGGTACTTCCTTTAAAATAAAGCAGGAAGCAGGGTCTTCCCTGGTGGCGCACTGGTTGAGAATCTGACTGCTAACGCAGGGTACACGGGTTCGAGCCATGGTCTGGGAGGATCCCACAGGCCGTGGAGCAACTGGGCCCGAGAACAACAAATACTGAGCCTGCGCCGCTGGAGCCTGTGCTCCGCAACAAGAGAGGCCGCGATAAAGAGAGGCCTACGCACCGCGATGAAGAGTGGCCGCTACTTACCACAATTGGAGAGAGCCCTAGCACAGAAACGAAGACACAACATAGCAATCAATCAATCAATCAATAAGTTTTAAAAAAACAATAAAAAATAAAAAAATAAAATAAAATAAAGCAGAACAGCGACTAAGACCTCATGGAAAGAGCTGCATGCCTCCCTTTCTGCGTGGCTACTCAGGGACTTACCTCGAGGCCAGTACTCACGTTGAGTTTCCCTTTAGCTCTACAGCGTGGCAGGATGAGCTCCAACCCGGCCATCGAAGCACCCGGCTTAGCTAGAGAAAACTCATTTTCTTCCCAGAGCCATGCCTACGGTGGCTAGTGGCCTGTCAACAGCAGTCAATTTCAAGAAGCTTCAAGGCAGCATGAATGGAGCTTTCCAAATGGGAAAGCAAGGCTAGTTCCATCAGGCCCCCATTTCCACGGGCACATGCAGCATACATCCCTGTGATTTCTAACAAGTCCAAAGAAACACTGGTTACCCAGTGGTTCCTTCCCTGAATCAACTCCTCAAAGCAGGGTGTTCTGCAAACAGCAAACTGCCTAAACCAAGGAAATCCCCAGGTAGGCCTCCAGGCCCGTGGCTCTTCAAAAGCCTGCAGTGTTACACGAGGAATTGGGCTTTACTTGCAGTCGGAACGCAAGCCGACATTCTCCTGGAGGCAGGGTGACTTCAGGCAGGGGGTCCCAGATCGAAAGCGAAGCCGAGGGTTATTCTCAGTGCAGCTCAGACTAGGGCAATGAGTCACACTTGCACGGTATGTTGGACCTGCTACAAAGGTGTTCGTCGACCTGTGGGAGTGTTGAGGAAATCACGCTCTGCCAAGAAAGAGTGCAGTCTGTTGCCCTACACTCGGCACACACGGAGTGGCTCCGAAGGGCTATGGGCCTGGATGTGGCTTAGCAGGCCCATGGGGGCCTGAGGGTACTCAGTGTTCTTTCAGGGAATAGGGTGCCCATGCGTGGTTCCTAGATGTCCTGCAAAGCGTACTGACGTTAAAACAATGCAGAGCACCAGCTACGGCCTCCTGGAAACTGCTGCACGCCTCCGCTTCTGCATGGCAATTCAGGGCCTTACCTCGAGACAACTGCTCAGGCTGAGTGTCCCGTTAGCGACACAGCATGGTAGGATGCTGACTTTCTCCTCGAGCAGAGTGACTTCAGGTACGAGGTCCTCGAAGAATCCTAAGCAGAGTGTTTTCTCATGGCAGCTCAGATGGGGGCCATGACGAACAGTTCCATGGCACGTCGCACTGGCTAGAAATGTGGTCCTGAGGCTGTTCCAGTGTTCTGGAAATGTAGCTCTCCTTAAGGAACGAGCAGTGTGTTGCCCATCACTCGGCATACACAGAGGGCCTCCGAGGGACCGACCTTTGGGCCTCGATGTTGCTCAGCAGGCCCACAGGGGTCTGGAGGTACTCACTGATTTTGGAGGGAAAATGATGCAAACCCGAGGGGCCTAGGAGTCCTGAAAAGGGTAGTTCATTTAAAATAAAGCAGAACAGGGGCTTCTCTGGTAGCTCAGTGGTTGAAAATCTGCCTGCCAATGCAGGGTACACGGGTTCGAACACCGGTCTGGGAGGATCTCACAGGCCGCGGAGCAACTAGGCACGTGAGTCACAACTACTGAGCCTGCGAGTTTGGAGCCTGTGCTCCGCAACAAGAGAGGCCGCGATAGTGAGAGGCCTACGCACCGCGATGAAGAGTGGCCGCCACTAACCGCAACTGTAGAGGGCCCTAGCACAGAAACGAAGACCCAACATAACAATCAATCAGTCAATCAATAAATCTTAAAATAACAATAAATAATGAAAAAAATAAAATAAAATAAAGCATAACAGCGAATAAGACCTCATGGAAAGAGCTGCATGCCTCCCTTTCTGCGCGGCTACTCAGGGACTTACCTCGAGGCCAGTACTCACGTTGAGTTTCCCTTTAGCTCTAGAGCATGGCAGGATGAGCTACACCCCGGCCATCGAAGCACCCGGCTTACCTAGAGAAAACTCATTTTCTTCTTAGAGCCATGCCTACAGTGGCTAGTGGCCTGTCAACAGCCGTCAATTTCAAGTAGCTTCAAGGCAGCATGAATGGAGCTTTCAAAATGGGAAAGCAGGTTTTCCCTGGGGGTGCAGTGGTTGAGAATCTGCCTGCCAATGCAGGGCACACGGGTTCGAGCCCTGGTCTGGGAAGATCCCACATGCCGCGGAGCAACTAGGCCCGTGAGCCACAACTACTGAGGCTGCGCGTCCGGAGCCTGTGCTCCGCAACAAGAGAGGCCGCCATAGTGAGAGGCCCACGCACTGCAAAGAAGAGAGGCCCCCGCTTGCCGCAACTAGAGAAAGCCCCCGCACAGAAACGAAGACCCAACAGAGCCATAAATAAATAAATAAATAACATAGGATTTCTTTAAAAAAAAAATGGGAAAGCAAGGCTAGTTCCATCAGGCCCCCATTTCCACGGGCACACGCAGCATACGTCCCTGTGCTTTCTAACAAGTCCAAACAGACACAGGTTACCCAGTGGTTCCTTCCTTGAATCAACTCCTCGAAGCAGGGTGTTCTGCAAACAGCAAACTGCCTCAACCAAGGAACGCCCCAGCTAAGCCTCCGGGACCGTGGCTCTTCAAAAGCCTGCAGTGTTGCACGAGGAACTGGGCTTTAGTTGCAGTCGGAACGCAAGCCGACATTCTCCGGGAGGCAGGGTGACTTCAGGCAGGGGGTCCCAGATCGAATGTGAAGCCGATGGTTATTCTCAGTGCAGCTCAGACTAGGGCAATGAGTCACACTTGCACGGTATGTTGGACCTGCTAGAAAGCTGTTCGTCGACCAGTGGGAGTGTTGAGGAAATCGAGCTGTCCCAAGAAAGGGTGCAGTCTGTTGCCCTACACTCGGCATACACAGAGTGGCTCCGAAGGGCTACGGGCCTGGATGTGGCTTAGCAGGCCCTTGGGGGCCTGAGGGTACTCAGTATTCTTGCAGGGAATAGGGTGCCCACGCGGGGTTCCTAGATATCCTGCAAAGCGTACTGACATTAAAACAATGCAGAGCAGCGGCTAAGGCCTCCTGGAAACTGCTGCACACCAACGTTTCTGCATGGCAATTCAGGGCCTTACCTCGAGACAACTGCTCACGCTGAGTGTCCCGTTAGCGACACAGCATGGTAGGATGCTGACTTTCTCCTCGAGCAGAGTGACTTCAGATACGATTTCCTCGAAGAATCCTAAGCAGAGTGTTTTCTCATGGCAGCTCAGACGGGGGCCATGACGCAAACTTCTACGGCACGTCTCACTGGCTAGAAATATGGTCCTGAGGCTGTTCCAGTGCTCTGGAAATGTAGCTCTCCTTAAGGAACGAGCAGTGTTTTGCCCATCACTCGGCATACACAGAGGGCCTCCGAAGGCCCGACCTTTGTGCCTCGATGTTGCTTAGCAGGCCCACAGGGGTCTGGAGGTACTCACTGATCTTGGAGGGAAAATGATGCACACCCGAGGGGCCTAGGAGTCCTGAAAAGGGTACTTCCTTTAAAATAAAGCAGGAAGCAGGGTCTTCCCTGGTGGCGCACTGGTTGAGAATCTGACTGCTAACGCAGGGTACACGGGTTCGAGCCATGGTCTGGGAGGATCCCACAGGCCGTGGAGCAACTGGGCCCGAGAACAACAAATACTGAGCCTGCGCCGCTGGAGCCTGTGCTCCGCAACAAGAGAGGCCGCGATAAAGAGAGGCCTACGCACCGCGATGAAGAGTGGCCGCTACTTACCACAATTGGAGAGAGCCCTAGCACAGAAACGAAGACACAACATAGCAATCAATCAATCAATCAATAAGTTTTAAAAAAACAATAAAAAATAAAAAAATAAAATAAAATAAAGCAGAACAGCGACTAAGACCTCATGGAAAGAGCTGCATGCCTCCCTTTCTGCGTGGCTACTCAGGGACTTACCTCGAGGCCAGTACTCACGTTGAGTTTCCCTTTAGCTCTACAGCGTGGCAGGATGAGCTCCAACCCGGCCATCGAAGCACCCGGCTTAGCTAGAGAAAACTCATTTTCTTCCCAGAGCCATGCCTACGGTGGCTAGTGGCCTGTCAACAGCAGTCAATTTCAAGAAGCTTCAAGGCAGCATGAATGGAGCTTTCCAAATGGGAAAGCAAGGCTAGTTCCATCAGGCCCCCATTTCCACGGGCACATGCAGCATACATCCCTGTGATTTCTAACAAGTCCAAAGAAACACTGGTTACCCAGTGGTTCCTTCCCTGAATCAACTCCTCAAAGCAGGGTGTTCTGCAAACAGCAAACTGCCCAACCAAGGAACGCCCCAGCTAAGCCTCCGGGACCGTGGCTCTTCAAAAGCCTGCAGTGTTACACGAGGAACTGGGCTTTAGTTGCAGTCGGAACGCAAGCCGACATTCTCCTGGAGGCAGGGTGACTTCAGGCAGCGGGTCCCAGATCGAATGCGAAGCCGAAGGTTATTCTCAGTGAAGCTCAGACTAGGGCAATGAGTCACACTTGCACGGTATGTTGGACCTGCTACAAAGGTGTTTGTCGACCAGTGGGAGTGTTGAGGAAATCGAGCTATCCCGAGAAAGAGTGCAGTCTGTTGCCCTACACTCGGCATACACAGAGTGGCTCCGAAGGGCCACGGGGCTGGATGTGGCTTAGCAGGCCCATGTGGGCCTGAGGGTACTCAGTGTTCTTGCAGGGAATAGGGTGCCCACGCGGGGTTCCTAGATGTCCTGCAAAGCGTACTGAAGTTAAAACAATGCACAGCAGTGGCTACGGCCTCCTGGACACTGCTGCACGCCTCCGCTTCTGCATGGCAATTCAGGGACTTACCTCGAGACAAGTGCTCACGCTGAGTGTCCCGTTAGCGACACAGCATGGTAGGATGCTGACTTTCTCCTCGAGCAGAGTGACTTCAGATACGAGGTCCTCGAAGAATCCTAAGCAGAGTGTTTTCTCATGGCAGCTCAGACGGGGGCCATGACGAACACTTCCATGTCATGTCGCACTGGCTAGAAATGTGGTCCTGAGGCTGCTCCAGTGCTCTGGAAATGTAGCTCTCCTTAAGGAACGAGCAGTGTGTTACCCATCACTCGGCATACACAGAGGACCTCCGAGGGACCGACCTTTGGGCCTCGATGTTGCTCAGCAGGCCCACAGGGGTCTGGAGGTACTCACTGATCTTGGAGGGAAAATGATGCACTCCCGAGGGGCCTAGGAGTCTTGAAAAGGGTCCTTCCTTTAAAATAAAGTAGAACAGGGGCTTCCCTGGTGGCGCAGTGGTTCAGAATCTGCCTGCCAACGCAGGGTACATGGGTTCGAGCCCTGGTCTGGGAGGATCCCACTGGGCGCGTGAGCCACAACTACTGAGCCTGCGCCGCTGGAGCCTGTGCTCCGCAACAAGAGAGGCCGCGATAGTGAGAGGCCTATGAACCGCGATGAAGAATGGCCCCCACTTACCGCAACTGTAGAGGGCCCTAGCACAGAAACGAAGACCCAACATAACAATCAATCAATCAATAAATCTTAAAAAAAGAATAAAAAATGATAAAAATAAAATAAAATAGAGCAGAACAGCGACTAAGACTTCATGGAAAGAGCCTCATGCCTCCCTTTCTGCACGGCTACTCAGGGACTTACCTCGAGGCCAGTACTCACGTTGAGTTTCCCTTTAGCTCTAGAGTGTGGCAGGTGACCTACACCCCGGCCATCGAAGCACCCGGCTTACCTAGAGAAAACTCATTTTATTCTTAGAGCCATGCCTACAGTGGCTACTGGCCTGTCAACAGCCATCAATTTCAAGTAGCTTCAAGGCAGCATGAATGGAGCTTTCAAAATGGGAAAGCAGGTTTTCCCTGGGGGTGTAGTGGTTGAGAATCTGCCTGCCAATGCAGGGAATACGGGTTCGAGCCCTGGTCTCGGAAGATCCCACATGCCGCGGAGCAACTAGGCCCGTGAGCCACAACTACGGAGCCTGCGCGTCCGGAGCCTGTGCTCCGCAACAAGAGAGGCCGCCATAGTGAGAGGCCCACGAACTGCAAAGAAGAGAGGGCCCCGCTTGCCGCAACTAGAGAAAGCCCCCACACAGAAACGAAGACCCAACAGAGCCATAAATAAATAAATAAATAACATAGGATTTCTTTAAAAAAAAAAATGGGAAAGCAAGGCTAGTTACATCAGGCCCCCATTTCCACGGGCACACGCAGCATACATCCCTGTGCTTTCTAACAAGTCCAAACAGACACAGGTTACCCAGTGGTTCCTTCCCTGAATCAAATCGTCGAAGCAGGGTGTTCTGCAAACAGCAAACTGCCTCAACCAAGGAACGCCCCAGCTAAGCCTCCGGGCCCGTGGCTCTTCAAAAGCCTGCAGTGTTGCACGAGGAACTGGGCTTTACTTGCAGTCGGAACGCAAGCCGACATTCTCCTGGAGGCAGGGTGACTTCAGGCAGGGGGTCCCAGACCGAATGCGAAGCCGAGGGTTATTCTCAGTGCAGCTCAGACTAGGGCAATGAGTCACACTTGCACGGTATGTTGGACCTGCTAGAAAGCTGTTCGTCGACCAGTGGGAGTGTTGAGGAAATCGAGCTGTCCCAAGAAAGAGTGCAGTCTGTTGCCCTACACTCGGCATACACAGAGTGGCTCCGAAGGGCTACGGGCCTGGATGTGGCTTAGCAGGCCCATGGAGGCCTGAGGGTACTCAGTGTTCTTGCAGGGAATAGGGTGCCCACGCGGGGTTCCTAGATATCCTGCAAAGCGTACTGACATTAAAACAATGCAGAGCAGCGGCTACGGCCTCCTGGACACTGCTGCACGCCTTCGCTTCTGCATGGCAATTCAGGGCCTTACCTCGAGACAACTGCTCACGCTGAGTGTCCCGTTAGCGACACAGCATGGTAGGATGCTGACTTTCTCCTCGAGCAGAGTGACTTCAGATACGATTTCCTCGAAGAATCCTAAGCAGAGTGTTTTCTCATGGCAGCTCAGACGGGGGCCATGAAGCAAACTTCTATGGCACGTCTCACTGGCTAGAAATATGGTCCTGAGGCTGTTCCAGTGCTCTGGAAATGTAGCTCTCCTTAAGGAACGAGCAGTGTGTTGCCCATCACTCGGCATACACAGAGGGCCTCCGAGGGACCGACCTTTGTGCCTCGATGTTGCTTAGCAGGCCCACAGGGGTCTGGAGGTACTCACTGATCTTGGAGGGAAAATGATGCACACCCGAGGGGCCTAGGAGTCCTGAAAAGGGTACTTCCTTTAAAATAAAGCAGGAAGCAGGGTCTTCCCTGGTGGCGCACTGGTTGAGAATCTGACTGCTAACGCAGGGTACACGGGTTCGAGCCATGGTCTGGGAGGATCCCACAGGCCGTGGAGCAACTGGGCCCGAGAACAACAAATACTGAGCCTGCGCCGCTGGAGCCTGTGCTCCGCAACAAGAGAGGCCGCGATAAAGAGAGGCCTACGCACCGCGATGAAGAGTGGCCGCTACTTACCACAATTGGAGAGAGCCCTAGCACAGAAACGAAGACACAACATAGCAATCAATCAATCAATCAATAAGTTTTAAAAAAACAATAAAAAATAAAAAAATAAAATAAAATAAAGCAGAACAGCGACTAAGACCTCATGGAAAGAGCTGCATGCCTCCCTTTCTGCGTGGCTACTCAGGGACTTACCTCGAGGCCAGTACTCACGTTGAGTTTCCCTTTAGCTCTACAGCGTGGCAGGATGAGCTCCAACCCGGCCATCGAAGCACCCGGCTTAGCTAGAGAAAACTCATTTTCTTCCCAGAGCCATGCCTACGGTGGCTAGTGGCCTGTCAACAGCAGTCAATTTCAAGAAGCTTCAAGGCAGCATGAATGGAGCTTTCCAAATGGGAAAGCAAGGCTAGTTCCATCAGGCCCCCATTTCCACGGGCACATGCAGCATACATCCCTGTGATTTCTAACAAGTCCAAAGAAACACTGGTTACCCAGTGGTTCCTTCCCTGAATCAACTCCTCAAAGCAGGGTGTTCTGCAAACAGCAAACTGCCCAACCAAGGAACGCCCCAGCTAAGCCTCCGGGACCGTGGCTCTTCAAAAGCCTGCAGTGTTAACGGAGGAACTGGGCTTTAGTTGCAGTCGGAACGCAAGCCCACATTCTCCTGGAGGCAGGGTGACTTCAGGTAGGGGGTCCCAGATCGAATGTGAAGCCGAGGGTTATTTTCAGTGCAGCTCAGAATAGGGCAATGAGTCAGAGTTGCACGGCATGTTGTTCCTGCTACAACAGTGTTCGTGGACCTGTGGGAGTGCTGGGGAAATCAAGCTGTCCCAAGAAAGAGTGCAGTCTTTTGCCTTACACTCGGCATACACAGAGTGACTCCGAAGGGCTACAGGCCTGGATGTGGCTTAGCAGGCCCATGGGGGCCTGAGGGTACTCAGTGTTCTTGCAGGGAATAGGGTGCCCACGCGAGGCTCCTAGATGTCCTGCAAAGCGTACTGACGTTAAAATAATGCAGAGAAGGGGCTTCGCTTGTGGTGCAGTGGTTGGGAATCCACCTGCCGATGTAGGGGACATGGGTTCGAGCCCTGGTCCACCAATATCTCACATGCTGCAGAGGAACTAAGCCCGTGCTCCACAACGACTGAGCCTGTGCTCTAGAGTCCGGGAGCCACAACTACTGAGCCCGCATGCCACAACTACTGAAGTCCATGTGCCTAGAGCCTCTGCTCCACAACAAGAGGAGCCATGATGCTAGTTCTCACTATGACCCTGACACTGGCCCTAACTAAGACCCTGACATTACTCCTAACTCAGGCCCTGACAGTGGCCCTAACTAAGGCCCTGAATACTACTCCTATCCCAGGCACTGACAGGATACCTAACGAAGGCTCTGATGCTAGGCGTAACTAAGGGCCTGACACTGTCCCGAACTAAGTTCTTGACATTACTCCTAACTCAGGCTCTGACATGATACCTAACAAAGGCTCTGATGCTAGCCCTAACTAAGGCCGTGAACCTGTCCCTAACTAAGGCCGTGACACTCCACCTAGCTCAGGTCCTGACACTGTCCCTAACAAAGGCCCTGCTGCCGTCAATATCTAAAGTCCTGACACTATCCTGTGCTTATCTCCTGACCCATCTCGTACTAAGGTCCTGAAACTGTCCCTAAGTGAGCCTTGACGCTGTCCCTAAGTGAGGCCCTGAGGCTGTCCCTAACTCAGGCCCTAAAGATAGGCCTCACTTAGGCCCTGTTGCTGTACCTTAGTTAGGCTCTGATGCTATCCCTACATCTAGCCTTGACACTGGTCCTGATTAAGCCCCTGACGCTGGTTCTAACTATGTCCCTGATGCTCTCAATAACTAAGGTCTTCACGCTATCCCTAGCTCATTTCCTGACACTATCCCTGGCCTGGAACTTAACTCTGTCCCGAGCGAATGTCCTGCCCCTTATCCTCCCTGAATCCCTAATGCTCTCCCTAACTAAGGCCCTGACTAGTCCTAACTAAGGCCCTGACACTGTCACTAACTAACGCCCTGACACTACTCCTAACTCAGACCCTGACACTGTCCCTAACTAAGGCCCTGACACTACTCCTAACTCAGTCCCTCACACTGTACCTAGCAAAGGCTCTGATGCTAGTCCTAACTAAGCTCCTGACACTGTCCCTAACTAAGGCCCTGCTGCTGTCAATATCTAAAGTCCTGACACTATCCTGAGCTAATTTCTGCACCCATCTCTTACCAAGTTCCTGAAATTGTCCCTAAATATGCCCTGACGCTCTCCCTAAGTGAAGCCCTGAGGTTGTCTCTAATAGAAGCCCTAATAATGTCTTTAACAAAGACCCTGATGCTGATCCTAATGAGGCCGTTATGCTCCTCCTAAGTCCTGCCCTGACACAGTCCCTAACTCAGGTGCTAACTGAGAGAGTCCTCAGGTATTCCCTGTCGCTGTACCTTAGTCAGTCTCTGAAGCTGTCCCTACATCAAGCCCTGACACTGGTCCTGAATAAGGCCATGACGCTGCTCCTATATAAGGCCCTGATGCTCTCAATAACTAAGGTCTTCACACTATCCCTAGCCCGTAACTTGGCTCTGTCCCTAGCTAGTGTCCTGCCTCTTATCCTAACTAAGAACCTAATGTGGATCCTACGAAGGCCCTGATGCTACTCGTAAGTCATGCCGATACTGTCCCTAGCTAAGTCCCTGACGCTCGGCCTCACTCAGGCCCTGTCGCTCTCCCTAAGTCAGGCTCTGACATTGTCCCTACCCGAAGCCCTGACGTTGGTCCTAAATAAGGCCCTGATACTGTCAGTAAGGTCTTGACACTATCCCTAGGTCATTTCCTGACACTATCCCTAGACCTTAACCTCATCCTGTCCCTAGCTAATATCCTGCCTCCCATCCTAACTGAAGCCCTATTGCTCTGCCTAACTAAGGCCCTGACTAGTCCTCACTAAGGCCGTGACACTCTCTCTAGCTAAGGCCCGGAAGCTGTCCCAAATACAGACCCTGCGGCCGGCAATAACTAAAGGCCTGACAGTATCCTGAGCTAATATCCTGACCCATTTCTTACCAAGGTCCTGACACTGTCCCTATGTAAGCCCTGATACTGTCCCTAAGTGAAGCCCTGAGTCTGTCCCTAACTCAGGCCCAGATGCAGTACCTAACTCAGACCCTCAAAATGTCTTTGAGACCCTGATGCTCTTCCTAAGTCATGCCCTGACACTGTCCCTAGCTAAGGCCCTGACGCTAGGTCTTACTCAGGTTCCGTCGCTCTCCCTAAGTCAGGCTCTGACGCTGTCCCTACCTGAAGCCCTGACACTAGCCCTAAGTAAGGCCCTGATACTCTCTGTAAGTAAGGTCTTGACGCTCTCCCTAGCTCATTTCCTGACACTATTCCTAGACCTTAACCTAACCCTGTCCCTAGCTAATGTCTTGCCTCTTATGCTAACTAAAGTCCTGATGCTCTCCCTAACTAAGGCCCTGAAATTAGTCCCAAGGCCCTGACACTGTCCCTAACTACGGCCTGGATGCTTGTCCTAACTCAGGCCCTCACACTGTCCCTAACTAAGGCCCTGACACTACTCCTAACTCAGTCCCTCACACTGTACCTAGCAAAGGCTCTGATGCTAGTCCTAACTAAGCTCCTGACACTGTCCCTAACTAAGGCCCTGCTGCTGTCGATAACTAAAGTCCTGACTCTATCCTGAGCTAATATCCTGACCTATCTCTTACCAATGTACTGACACTGTCCCCAAGTAAGCCCTGACACTGTCCCTAAGTGAGGCCCTGAGGCTGTCCCTAACTAAGGCCCTGACGCCCAGCCTAACTCAGGCCCTCATGCTAGGCCTAACCCTGGCCCTGACATTGTCCCTAACAAAGGCCCTGACCCTAGTCTTACCTTAGGCCCTGATGTTTGGTCTAACTCAGGTTCTGACGCTGTCCCTAACTAAGGCCCTGAAGCTGTCCCTAACGTCAGCCTTGCTGCCGTCAATAACCAATGTGCTGACACTATCCTAAGCTAGTATCTTGATCCATCTCTTACCATGGTCCTGACACTGTCCTGACAAAAGTCCTGATGCCGTCCCAAAGTGTGGCCCTGAGGCTGTCCCTTTGAAGCCCTGTTGCTGTACCTAACTCAGGCCCTGATAATGTCTTTAACTAAGGCCCTGATACTGATCCTAGCTAAGACCCTGATGCTAGGCCTCACTCAGTCCCTGACACTGTCCCTAACTCAGGTCCTGACTCTGTCCCTAACTCAGGCCCTGACCCTTTGCCTAACTCAGGTCCTGACACTTTGCCTAACTCAGGCCCTGACACTTTGCCTAACTCAGGTCCTGGCAATAACTTTAACTAAGACCGTGATGCTGATCCTAACTACAGTCCTGATGCTGGTCCTACGTCATGCCCTGACACTCTCCCCAGCTCAGGATCTGATGCTGTCTGTTATATCTTGGTCTCTCCCTCCCTAATTCCCTGAGGCTTTCCATAACTATAGACCTGACACTGTTTCTAACTAACTGCCTGACTCTGGCCCTAACTGATACTGAATAATCAGCCTCTCTGCACCGGTTCCGAATCAAATCTTGAGAACAGTGTTTTGGAAAAATAGAAAAGATTAGTTTTACCACTCTGCCAGCCAATGGAGGACACAGCAGGCTCGTGCCCTCAGCAGCTGTGTGTCCCAATGCAGGAAGAGTTGGTGTTTTAGAGCGATGGTTCAAGGGTGTGGTTGCTCATAAGGATCAGTGTGTATGCAGGGCCTGCACTCCTTTAATCTGGTCTCAGATAGTTTCTTGATGAGCTCCTCTGGAATGAAGAATGCTAACATCTTCCACTTGTTGGGGGTTTTAGTTCTTTAAGGAGCTCAAAGATATTGTTATGTGTATCCCTTGAGGCAGAACCAGGATCCTGCCACAAGGCTGCACTATTGTTTCTTGACTCTTCTTCCCTGTCTCTGCATCCCCTCACTTCCCTGATTAGCAACTGTTCGAATTTGCCCTTTGGAACTCAGGGAAGGTCCTGGAGTCTCTAGTCTATTCCCTACAAACAAGTTAGGAGGCACACAGAAGGGCTTCTGTGCCCAGGAGACCACAGAGTCCCTCTCAGTTTCACTCCTCCTCTTCTGGATACTCCTCAATATTGAGGAGAACAGATTTTTGACAAGAAAAGGGATAATCATTTCAGATTGAGACATTAATCATAAACTTGGCACAAGAACTCGGTTTTCAGGGGACTCGGTTTTAATCCCCACTTCACTTTTATCTTTCCCCACATCCTTCAAGGAACAGGGTGATGACCGCTCTGGCTACTTCTCGCTGAAATGGGGCGCAGTCCTGCCTAAATCTAGGGGAATGGATACCAAGTTAGAAATATTTGAGCTCCAAGTCCTGTACCTGAGACTCGTATGATTAAGATCTCAGTCCCTTGGTCCCCCATTTTGGCGCAACCAATCCAGTTAAAATAGGAGGGGTAACAACTGAAATTTTAACAGTAAAAATAGATCTCATTCCCTTAGGAATTCAGGAGAATAAGTCTGAAACCTGGTCTGGAACTGGCACTTCAGAGAGGCTTCGCAGCCAGTTGTCTAATTCTACCTAAGTAGGTTTTAACTTCTGATGTAGTATTGATGTATCCATAACAGGAGCTATTGACCACTACACATATGTCTCATCTTTCTATTAGTATCTGATCTAACGTCATTGTTTGAAATGTAATCGTTAAGAGAGGAGTCCTTGAAAACGTACGGTTGCAGCTACCAGCAGACATTGTTTTGAGAATGGCTAGTGGCATCCTGAGTCTGATATAGCTCAGAAATTCAATTTCAACAATACAGGAACGCGGGGACTTACCTGGTGGTTCAGTGGTTAAGACTTCGCCTTCCAACGCAGGGGGTGCCGGTTTGATCCCTGGGCAGGAAGCTAAGATACCACATGCCTCGTGGCCTAAAAACCAAAACATGAAACAGAAACAATATTGTAACAAATTCAATAGACTTAAAAACTGGTCCACATCCAAAAAAAAAAACTTAAAAACAAACAAAAAAAATACAGGAACGCATCTAAATCACATCTACAATGGTCACTTAGGTTTATCTTGGATGTCTGAACCATAGTTACTTTTTGACTGTCAAATGCATTCCCCTCCTCAATGCCAAAGCAGATGTACAATTCATATCCAAAAGGCCAAAAAACAGGCCACTTTGGTCAGTAAAATTTAAGTTAAACCATGTAGAAGCCAGAGTGACTTCCTCACACCTCAATACGTGAAGAGTTTTTTTCCCTTTTGATTACAAGTCTTTCAATAGAAAGCATTGATGATCAAAATGTCAATCCGTCCGTGCCAGAATGATTCAGCTGTTTGGCCCAGGTGTAGATCATGGCCCTCAGCGCTAGGCCTCCTTTATATTTGCCTAGTTAATCCACATTGGGGGAATACTGATCAGGTATCGTGAACATGCTCAGAGGTATGTTAATGAGAAAACGCTTTATATAGGCCATACATTTTATTATTCATACCCAATTGTCACACAAGCATTGTACATGTGCTTTTAGCAGTAGACCTAAAGCAAACAGTGATACATCATGAGTAATTACATTCTGATAACTTCACTAGGTAATTTTCCTTTCCTCTTAAACATCAGGGCAAAATGAAGCCAACACAGTAACTTTCATAAATACACACTTCAGTACAGAGGTGTCATTTACCCAATTGCTCCAAGTCCTAAGTAGCTTCAGGTGAAGGACTTCCCTGTGTCTGGGAAACACAGATCAAAGCCAGTAATAAAAAAACAAAAACACTATAACCATATTCACCAGTTCACTCAGTAACCAATCCTTTTGTTAACTTTTTATGAAGCCATCCGATTCTCCATTAAGATTTTTCATTTCTTACCCAGTTTGGCATTATCATATGAAATTTATCAGAGACCTGTGCTTGCCAAAAGGTCCTTCACATAGATCTTCTTGAAGATGGAGCAGTTTTGCAAAGTGTTAGAGCACAACAGTAACTATCTATAAATCACATAAAGACTTAAAACGTCATGGTTAAACATTTGATCACAATGTAAATGACAAAAGAAACCATTATTGCTGTGACATACAACATTTAAAAATGACTGGAATTATGACTGATCAAATTTTACCAGGACATACTAGATTTTTAGGAATTCCATGTAATTTAACATACTAATCAAACATTTCTCTCTGAGATGGCTCAAGGGCCTTCTAAAGCATCTCCAAGTTAGCTGGAGATCAAAAGAACTGTTAGAATTGGCCAAACAACACTCATTCACTGAACCAAAGTAAAGAGATTTCAAACAAAAATACAGATCACAGACACAGGCAAAAAAACTCACAAGCTGTCCACAATCAAAAACAGCATTCCAAGAAAACTTTGGAGGGAGAAACAAAATCCAGGCTTGCCCTAACCCACTTCCAACAAAATCCATCTTAGAAAATCCTGGTCATGCACAACTCTTTCCTCAGTGTTCCCTTTTCACAAATGTTCATCACTTCTGTATCCATCTTATGCTGCCCCTTATTTTTTTCCACATTCAGACACAACCAGCTCTAGTGCAAAGTGACTTTCCTTTCTCTTTGTACCATCAGCCTGTTACCTAGCTGCTCACTTTCTTTATTATGTAGCTTCATAAATGCTTGAACATACAGAACTTCTGTCTTTCTCTTCCTGTGACAAAATAACTAGCTGAAGGATAGTATAGTCATTTAGGCTACCATTCAAAGACCACCTTTCCGCATTTTTCAAGAATGTATCCATACACTGGCCAGACAAAATTACAATAGAATTTCATTCTTTTCTTAGTCTTAGGTTTACAACTATAGGTTGACCAGTCTGCCAGGATTTTGCCCACTGGCTATCAGATGGAACTGAAGAAGAAGCACTTCTTATGTCTGAACCATAGAACACTCAAATGTGGGCTAAGAACAAAACAAAATCCTAACCACCAATGGAAGCCTCAAACCAAAGGAACCAGAAACCAAACAGAAACCAAACAGCACAAGACTCAAATCACCTTCCAAGTCTCAACTTAGCCTGTGACCTCTGTCCAAGTGGTGCACCTTCCAAATGAGATTTCCTGGAATGAAAAGTCACTCAAATGGGAACCAAGGTTCCCCCAAATGTACAGGGCTAAAAGGACCTCAGACTGCATGCCAGGGGAGTTACCACATGCTGGCTGAGGTGCTGCAACATCCCAAATGCTATTTTTCTGGTTCCCCCAAATAATCCCTTGGAGTAGGACATTCGGGGCAGTCCAGGCAGGAGGAAGAGAGGAATGTCCTCAGGCAAAGATGGCCTCGGCAGCTGCTAGGGTGGTCCCTCTTCCACCATCGACTCCTGCCCCAGAGTTCTAACTGCTGGGATGACTGGGGCTCGGCCTTTCCAGGCAATGGTCCCACGTGGTCTGGCCTCTAAAGGAATTCTCCAACCCTACACTCTCTCGAAAGAGGCTGGCGTGGAGAAAATCTCAGTGTCCAATCAAGTCAGGGGACCCACAGGGGCCATCCCCAAGTCAGTCCCACACTGGGTACTAAATTTGATGTCGAAAACTCGGCCTCTGTGCACCAGTGCCAAATCGAATCTCAGAGAGAGAGGTTTGGAGGAAGTAGAAAAGAATAGCTTTACTGCTCTGACAGCCAAAGGGGGACACAGAAAACTCATGCCCTCAAAAACCGTGCGTCCCAATGCAGGAGGATCTGGTGAGGAATTTAACAGAAATGGTTTAAGGACACACTTGATCCTAAGGAGTAGTGTGTGCACAGGGCCTTAACTCACTTTAATCTGGCCTCAGATGATCTCTTGATGAGCTTCTCTGGAATGAAGAACACGAAAATCTTCTATTTTGCGGGGGTTTTAGGTTGGTAAAGCGCCCAAAGATACTCTTAAGTGTATCCCTTGAGGCAAAACCAGGATCCTGCCCCAAGGCTGCACTGCTGTTTCTTGACTCTTCCTCCCTTGTCTCTGCATCCCCTCCCTTCCCTGATTAGCAACTATTCGAATCTGCCCTTTGGAACTCAGGGAAGGTCCTGGAGTCTCAAGCCTAACTAAGGCCCTGACACTACTCCTAACTCAGCCACTGACACTGTACCTAACAAAGGCTCTGATGCAAATCCTAACTCAGGCCCTGACACTGTCTCTAACTAAGGCCCTGCTGCCGTCAATATTTAAGTCCTGACATTATCCTGAGCTAATACCCTGACCCTGATCTTACCAAGGTACTGAAACTGTCCCAAACTAAGCCCCTGGTGCTGTCCCTAAGTGAGACCCTGAGGCTGTCCCTAACAGAGGCCCTGATAATGTCTTTAACGAAGACCCTAAGGCTGATCCTACAGAGGCCCTTATGCTGCTCCTAGGTCATGCCCTGACACTGTCACTCACTCAGGCCCTAAAGATAGGCCTCACTTAGGCCCTGTTGCCGTAACTTAGTTAGGCTCTGACGCTGTCCGTACGTGAAGCCTTGACACTGGTCCTGATGAAGGCCCTGACGCTGGTCCTAACTAAGGCCCTGATGCTCTCAATAACTAAGGTCTTCACCCTATCCCTAGCTCACATCCTGACACTACCACTGGCCTGGAACCTGACTCTGTCCCGAGCTAATGTCCTGCCCCATATCCTCACCGAAGCCGTAATGCTCTCCCTAACTAAGGCCCAGACTAGTCCTAATTAAGGCCCTGACACTGTCCCTAACTAAGGCCCGGAATCTATCTCTAATATAGGCCCTGCTGCCGGCAATAACTAAAATCCGGACACTATCCTGAGCTAATATCCTGACCCATTTCTAACCAAGGTCCTGACACCGTCCCTAAGAAAGCCCTGTTGCTGTCCCTAAGTGAAGACCTGAGGCTGTCCGTAACTCAGACCCTAAAGCTATGCCTAACTGAGGCCTTGACGCTGTGACTAACTCAGGCCCTGATCATGTCTGTAACTAAGACACTAAAGCTGATGCAACAAAGGCTGTGATGCTGCTCCTACATCATGCCCTGACAGGGTCCCCAGCTAAGGGCCTGACGCTAGGCCTCACTCAGGCCCTGTCGCTCTCCCAGAGTCAGGCACTGACGCTGTCCCTACCTGAAGCCCTGACACTGGTCCTAAATAAGGCCCTGATACTGTAACTAAGCTCTTGACACTATCCCTAGGTCATTTCCTAACACGATACCTGGACTTTACCTTAACCCTGTCCCTAGCAAATGTCCTGCCTCTTATGCTAACTGAAGCCCTTATGCTGTGCCTAACTCAGGCCCTGAATTTAGTCCCAAGGCCGTGACACTGTCCATAACTAAGGCCTAGATGCTCGTCCTAAATCTGGCCCAGAACTGTCCCTAACTAATGCCTTAACACTATTCCTAACTCAGGCCCTGACACGGTACCTAACAGAGGCTCTGATGCTAGTCCTAACGCAGGCCCTGACACTGTCTCTAACTAAGGCCCTGCTGCTGTCAATATCTAAAGTCCTGACATTATCCTGAGCTAATATCCTCACCCATGTCTTACTAAGGTCCTGAAACTGTCCCAAAGTAAACCCTGACGCTGTCCCTAAGGGAGGCCCTAAGGCTGCCCCTAACAGAGGCCCTGAGAATGTCTTTAACGAAGACCCGAATGCTGATCCTACAGAGGCCCTTATGCTGCTCCTAAGTCATGCCCTGACACTGTCCCTAGGTAAGGTCCTGATGCTAGGCCTCACTCAGGCCCTGTCGCTCTCCCTACGTCAGGCTCTGACGCTATCCCTACCTGAAGCCCTGACACTGGTCCTAAATTAGGCCCTGATGCCCTAAGTAACTAAGGTCTTGACACTATCCCTAGGTCATGTCCTGACACTATCCCTAGACCTTAACCTAATCTTGTCTTTAGGTAATGTCGAGCCTCCTATGCTAACTAAATCCCTGACGCTGTCCCTAACTAAGGCCCTGACACTACACCTAACTCAGTCCCTGACACTGTCCCTAAGGTCCTGACACTACTCCTCACTCAGTCTCTGACACTGTACCTAAGAAAGGCTCTGACGTTAGTCCTAACTCAGGCCCTGGCGCTGTCTCTAACTAAGGCCCTGCTGCCGTCAATATCTAAAGTCCTGACATTATCCTGAGCTAATATCCTGACTGATGTCTTACCAAGGTCCTGAAACTGTCCCAAAGTAAGCCCTGACGCTGTCCCTAAGTGAGGCCCTGAGGCTGTCCCTAACAGAGGCCCTGATGTCTTTAACGAATACCCTAATGCTGATCCTACAGAGGCCCTTATACTGCTCCTAAGTCATGCCCTGACACTGTCCCTAACTCAGGCCCTAAAGATAGGCCTCACTTAGGCCCTGTTGCTGTACCTTAGTTAGGCTCTGACACTGTCCGTTCGTGAAGTCCCGACACTGGTCCTGATTAAGGCCCTGACGCTGTTCCTAACTAAGGCCCTGATGTTCTCAATAACTAAGGCCTTCACGCTATCCCTAGCTCATTTCCTGACACTTTCCCTGGCCTTGAACCTGACTGTGTCTGGAGCTAATGTCCTGCTTCTTATCCTCACTGAAACCCTAATGCTCTCGATAACTAAGGCCCTGACTAGTCCTAACTAAGGCCCTGACACTGTCCCTAACTAAGGCCCGGAATCTATCTCTAATATAGGCCCTGCTGCCGGCAATAACTAAAACCCTGACACTATCCTGAGCTAATATCCTGACCCATCTCTAACCAAGGTCCTGACACCGTCCCTAAGAAAGCCCTGTCGCTGTCCCTAACTCAGGCCCTCAAACTATCCCTAACTGAGGCCTTGACACTGTGACTAACTCAGGCCCTGATCATGTCTAAAGATACCCTAATGCTTATTCAGCCAAGGCCCTGATGCTGCTACTAAGTCATGACCTGACAGGGTCCCCAGCTAAGGCCCTGATGCTAGGCCTCACTCAGTACTTGTCACTCTCCCTAAGTCAGCCTCTGATGCTGGCCCTACCTGAAGCCCTGACACTGGTTCTAAATAAGGCCCTGATACTCTCAGTAACTAAGGTCTTGACACTATCCCTAGCTCATTTCCTGACACTATCCCTAGACCTTAACTTCACCTTGTCCCTAGCTAATGTCTTGCCTCTTATGCTAACTAAATCCCTGATGCTGTCCCTAACTAAGGCCCTGAAATTAGTCCCGAGGCCATGACCCTGTCCCTAACTGAGGCCTGGAGGCTGTCCTTAACAAAGGCCCTCAACTTATCTTTAACTGAGGCCCTGACACTCTCCCTCACTAAGGATTGAGGCTGTCTCTATCTAAGGCTCTGAGTCTGTCTTTAACTAATGGCCTCATTCTTTCCCTAACAAAGGCCCTGACACAGTCCCTAACTAAGGCCCTGACACGGTCCCTAATAACATGAGCTGTCCCTCATTAATGCCCTGATGCGGCCCATAAATGATGTACTGAAGACGGCACTAAGGTCCAGACGATGTCACTAATGACCCAAAATGTCTCTTACTAAGGCCCTCAAATTACCTCTGAGGCCCTAAAGATGTCCATAACTAAGTCCCTGACACTATCTCTAACTAAGACCCTCAAGTTATCTTTAACTGAGGCCATGACAGTGTCCCTAACAAAGAACTTGACACTGTCTCTAACTAAGGCCCTGAGTCTGTCTTTACCTAACGGCCTCACTCTTTCCCCAACTACTCCCTGACGCTGCCCCTAACCAAGGCCCTGACGGTGTGCCTAATTGCCTGAGCTGTCTTTCACTAATACCCTGACCCTGTCCATAACTAACGCCCTGATGATGTCCCTAATGAACAGCCTGAAGTGTCTCTTACTAAAGTCCTCAAGTTTTCTCTGAGGCCCTGACACTCTCCCTAATTAAGGCCTTGACACTGTCTTTAAGTAATGGCCTGATGCAGTTCCTACCTGAGATGTTGATGCTCTCACTAAGACCCTGAAGTCTCTACCTGAGAAGCTGACACTGTCTGTAACTGATTTCCTGACTTTTTCCTTAACTAACATCCTAATTTTGCCCCTAAATAACACCCTGACACTGGTCCTAACTACGGCCCTGATGCTGAACCTATCTAAGGCCCTGACGATGTCCCTAATAGACTTAGATGTCCCTCACTGTGGTCCTGATCCTGTCCATTACTAAGGCCCTGAAGATGTGCCTAAGTACGTCTCTGACCCTGTCCTAAGGCCCTGACCCTCTTCCTAACTAAGGGCCTTGACGCTGTCTCTACAGAAGGCCCTGACACTGCCCCTAAATAACGGCCTGACACTGGTCCCAAGTATGGACCTGATCCTGTCCATAACTAAGCCCCTGAAGATGTCCCTCATTAAGTCTCTGACACTGCCCTTAATAAGCCCGACACTGTCCCTAGCTAATGGCCTAAGCTATAACTTACAAAGTCCCTAACACTATCCCCAAGATGCTGACACCCTTCCTAACTTAGGCTTTGATGCTGCCCCTTAGTGCCTAAGCGGTGACAAAATAACACCCTGATTCTATTACTAAGGCCCTGAATATATCCCTAAGAAAGTCTCTGAAGTGTCCCTAACTAACGGCCTAAACTGTCTCTTACTAAGGCCCTCACGTTATCTCTGAGGGCCTAACAACACTGTCCCTAAGGCCCTGTTGCTGGCCCTAACTAATGTCCTGATGCTGAACCTGAGGCCCTGATGCTCTTCCTAACTAAGGCCTTGATGCCGATTCTACCTGAGGCCCTAAAACTGTCTGTAACTAATGACCTGACTCTTTCCCTAACTAACACCCTAATTTTGTCCCTCATTAATGCCCTGACACTGGTCGACACTACAGCCCTGATGCTGACCCAATCTAAGGCCTTGATGATGTCCCTAATAGCCTTAAATGTCCCTCACTGTTGGCCTGACCCTGTCCCTAACCAAGGCCCTGACCCTCTTCCTAACTAAGGCTGTGATGACGTCTCTACCTGAGGCACTGACACTGTCTATAATAACGGCCGACTCTTTCCCTAACACCCTGATGCTGCCCCTAATAGCCTCATGTATCTCTCAATGATGCCCTGATCCTGTTCATAACTAAGGCCCTGAATATGTCCCTAAGTATGTCTCTGACGCTGCCCTTAACTAAGGCCCTGATGCTCTCTCTACCTAAGGCACTGACACTATCTATAATAATGGCATGACTCTTTCCCTAACTAACACCCTGATGCTATCCCTAAAAAAGATTTTAAAAATAAAGGAAAAAAACAAGAAAACTACCCCAGTACAACTTATAAATATGAATGTAAAAATCTATCACACAATAATAGCAACATGAAACCAACAGAACTTTAAATGGATAAAGCCATAAGCAAGTATCTCTACACCAGGAATTTCAGGTTGCTCAACATATGAAAAGTAAGCAATGTATTCAACCACAATAATGGTGTGAAGTAAAAACACATAATCATATCAATTAATGCAAAAAATCTACAATGAAAATCCAGTGTTATTTCATGAAAAACACTCAAGAAAGCAGGAATAAAAGGAAAGTTGTTCAATATGGAAAAGAGTAGTACAAAAAGCCACAGCAAACATCATGCTCAACGTTAAAGATTGAAAGATTTACTCCTGAAATCAGGAACAGGGCCAGGAAGCTGGCCTTCATCACCGTTACTCAATAGTGTACTGGAAGTTCTACCCAGAATCTTGAGGAAAGAAATAAAAGGCTTCCATGGGTGAATGGAAAAATTAAAACCGGGTCTCTTCACAGAACATAGGTCACATCATCTTATATATGAAACTACCTATAATCAGCAAAGAAATTATTTGAGCTAATCAACTAATTAATAAGCAAAGTTACAGAACAAAATATCAATTCATGAAAATCTATCTTATATGCATAAGCTGGCAAAAAATAATCTGAAAAAGAATTTATGAGAACAATTCCATTTTTAATAATGTCAACATCAATATTTAGGAGTATATTTAATCAAGGTACAAGACTTGTTGTTATGTATGTAAAGTTGTATGTTTGAAATTACTGGAAAGTCAATTACTTTTCAAAACATCATGTATGTCAACAGCATGCCAGAAAAGCAGAGAAAACATCAAACTTCCATATAGGAGCCAAGCCTTACCCAGATCCAGTTCACCCAAAGTCCACATGTCATTTAGAGGCACTGTGGGAAGGTTATATTAGGAGCCGCTGTCCTCCGTGTTGTGGACGACCTGGATATGGTAGAAACAGTGGGATTTTTGAATTCCAATTTTCCACTTCATTCCACAAAAAAACTATTAGAACTAATAAATCAATTCAGTAAAGTTGCAAAATCAATACACAGAAATCAGTTGCCTTTCTAAACACTAATAATGAACCATCAGAAAGAGAAAGAAAGCAACCCTATTTACAACTGCATCAAAAAGAACAAAATACCTGGGAATAAAGTCAACCAAGGAGGTGAAAGACCTGCACACTGAAAACTTTAAGACATTGATGAAGACATTGCAAAACACACCAATAAATGAAAAGATATCCTGTTCTCATGGAATGGAACAATTAATATTGTTAAAATATCCATGCTACCCAAAGCAGTGGACACAGTGAATGCAATCCCTCCCAAAATTCCATGGTATTTTCCCCCAAAATAGAGCAAATCCTCCTAATATCTGTGGGGAACCACACAGGACCCCAAATAGCCAAAGAAACCCTGAAAAAAGAGAACGGGCTGGAGGCATCTCCCTCCCTGACGTCACACTCTGCTAAGAAGCTACAGTCACCAAAACAGTGTGGAACTGGCTCAAAACGGGCACAGGGACCAGAGGAACAGGACAGAGAGCCCAGAATTCAACCCACACGGACGGGGTCGGTGAATTTATGACACAGGGACCAAGGACACACCAAGGAGCACGACACGCCCCACGATAAATGGTGCTGGGAAAACTGGACGCCCCGTAACTCACGCTGGCTACCCTGCACACAAACCTGACCAAACACCCAGCTTTCCACGCCAAGCCCTCCCTCGCTCACACGAAGACGGACCCCCTCAACGGTCAGTCGCCCACAGGAAGCTTCTCCCCACTTTTCCTCACCGTCTCTTCACCTTTTCCTCAGGCATCACCTGGGTCCTCAGGAAACCTAGTTCCCTAGTCAGCGTGGACGCAGCCCCATTTTGTCCTGAAGCCGAAACCCCAGCGAGTCCTAAGGAGACGGAGACCACGCTCCTCTCAGCAGAGACGCTGAGCCCGGCGTCCTACCCGAAGGCCCCCGCCCCCGCCCCCGCGCCTGAGGCGGCTCAACTCCTCTCAGCTGCCCTCACAATCGAGTTCCATGGAACGAGCATGCGCTGTGGGTCAGAGGGGCGAACTCGGCGCCACCCTGTGGTCAGTGCAGGAAGTGCAGGCCGCGCCTCCCTCACAGGTCACTGGGGGCAGCGTGCCCTACTGACAGGACTGCTGAATCCATTAAACTGGAAATTCAAACTGAAATGGAGTCTCTATCCCAAAAGTTTTCTAAAAGTAGTTAAGGAACAATTAATTGGAAACCATTTGGAATGAAGTGAATGTAGATGCAAACTTTACAACTTATACCAAATTCACTCAAAGTTATTCAGAGGCAAATTTTATTTTAGTTTATAATTTATGTTTGGCTGCGTTGGGTCTTCGTTGCTGCATGTGGGCTTCCTCTAGTTGCGTCGAGCGGGGCTACTCTTCGTTGCGGTGCACGGGCTTCTCGTTGCGGTGGCTTCTCTTGTGGGCGAGCACGGGCTCTAGGCGCGCAGGCTTCAGTAGTTGTGCCGCGCAGGCTTGGTTGCTCTGCGGCATGTGGGAGCTTCCCGGACCAGGGCTCGAGCCCGTGTCCCCTGCATTGGCAGGCGGACTCTTAACCACTGTGTCACCAGGGAAGTCCCCACAGACAAACTTTAAATACAAAACTATTCAAGGGGCTTCCCTGGTGGCGCAGTGGTTGAGAATCTGCCTGCTAATGCAGGGGACATGGGTTCGAGCCCTGGTCTGGGAAGATCCCACATGCCGCGGAGCCACTAGGCCCGTGAGCCACAACTCCTGAGCCTGCGCATCTGGAGCCTGTGCTCCGCAACAAGAGAGGCCGCGATAGTGAGAGGCCCGCGCACCGCGATGAAGAGTGGCCCCCGCTTGCCACAACTAGAGAAAGCCTTCACACAGAAACGAAGACCCAACACAGCCAAAAATAAATTAATTAATTAATCAATTAAAAAGAAATGCTGTCTCTCAAATTTAACTTCCAGAATATATTCAGGAAAAACGCATACGCCCTTTTTGGCCAACCAAAGAAGCGGGCAATGCAAATCAACACTACAAAGAGGTATCACTTCGAATCAGAAAAAAGGACCATCCTCACAAAGGGTAAAAACCAGATATGCAGGACAAGGAGAGGAGAAAAGGGAGCCTCGTTACGCTGAAGGGGGGAATGGAAATTGCCAACGGCCACTCTGGAGAAGTGTGCTGTGTTTCCTAAAACATCTAAAAAACAGAGCTACAAAGCATAGGGCGCTTCCACTCATGGGCCTATATGTTGGAAAATCCAAAAATCCACAGGACGCAGGCACCCCGTTTACCGCTGCTATGTTTACAACAGCCTCGACTTGGGTACAACTTCATAGTCCTTGGAAGGAAAAAATGGTGAAAGAAAATTTGATACTTAAGCACAACGGAATATTACTCAGCCCTGAAATCAATGAAATGAGGCCAGTTGCAGCAACTCAGGGGGACTTATGTATGGTCATTGAGAGTGAAATAAGTTAGACAGCAAGAGAAACTTATCATAAGATATCACTTATAAAGGGAATCTAAAAATCGCCAACCGTGAACTGAATTACAAACAGAACACCATCACACATTTACAAAACACACTTATGGCTGCTTAAGGGGAAAAGTGTGGTGCGTTGATGCATAAACCAGGAGGTTGAAATTGGCACAGATACCGTTCCATACGCCAATAATGTAATCGCCAAGACATACTCATTGTTCAAGGAACTGGACTCAGCACACTCTATTCACAGAAAAAACATATATCTGACTACTAGAAACTAGAAAAGAATTTATTGATGTCTCTCTGTAAGTGACTCAGGTGGATGTACAGCACCAAGAAACACAACATTGCAAATCAGCTACACCCCATTATAAAAATTAAATATAAAAAGAGAAAGACAGTGAGAGAGAGAGAGGAATTCTTACAAAATTCAATCAGGGGCTGTGAGGCAACTGGACTGACCACATCTACACTCACAGCTGAATGGGACATAAGGCTGGACACCCTAACCCTAAACCCTAACCCTAACCCAACCCTAACCCTAACCCTAACCCAACACTAACCCTAACCCTAAACCTAAACCCTAACCCTAACCCCTAACCCTAACCCAACCCTAAGCCTAACCCTAACCCCTAGCCCTAGCCCTAACCCTGACCCTAACCCCTAACCCTTAACCCCTAACCCCTAACCCTAACCAAGTTCACAAGTAAACTTCTCGCCCACCTGGAGAGAGTGATTTAATTTTAAAGAGTAAAGACACAATCAGCTCAGTAATTGGCCACGGGGGCTGGAGGGGCCAAGGCTAACCTGAGCTGGAGGAACGTGGGTGCCTGCCTGGATGCTCAGAGGCCAAGGGCTGTTCTGAGACCTGCTTGGACGCCCGTGCAGATGGAACAAAGGATCCGTCCAGTCCCAAGAGGGCCCCACCTGCCCTCACGAACGCAACACCAGACTTCCCTGGTGGCGCAGTGGTTAAGAATCCACCTGCCAATGCAGGGGACACGGGTTTGAGCCCTGGTCTGGGAAGATCCCACATGCTGTGGAGCAACTAAGTCCGTGCACCACAACTACTGAGCCTGCGCTCTAGAACCCGCGAGCCACAACTGCTGAAGCCCACGTGCTTAGAGCCTGTGCTCTGCAACAAGAGAAGCCACTGCAATGAGAAGCCATCAAATTATGAAAAATGTTGTTAAGAGGATGGATGGGAAAGGTGGTATCTTTGGAGCAACAGAATCATATTTTTTTCCGGTATATTCTGAAAAATAATTCTATTGATATCCACAGTTTTTAGCACCCAAAAATGGATTTAGCCCTATATATTACATAAGTACATGTCTATGCAATGTAATAAAACGCCTACAAACGTACTGAAAAACTTCAAATGGAATTCGGCGACTTGAGACTTTTCAGAAATTTCCTTGCGGCCCAGTCACGTCAAGAGCCAGGAGTTCGAATTCCCTCGCCACTTCCGGCTTCACACCCTCCCACCACACGCACAGTTAAGCTCTGGAATGGTGGAGCTGACGAGAAACGCCTGCCTCTCTCACAAACTCGAAACGTACACTCACCGGCCAGGGCCCCTCACAGTCTCCAGGCTGGTCCCAACCCTGGTGGAATCACTTCCAGCCTTTCCTTCCCCGGTGGCACACTCCTCCCATGACGCCCTGGGGCGCACCCCTCCCATGATGCCCCGGGGCACACCCTTCCCATGATGCCCCGGGGCCCACCCCTCCCATGATGCCCCAGGGCACACCCCTCCCATGATGCCCCGGGGCCCACCGGAAGCAACTCCTCACCTCTCTGGGAAATTGAAACCGCCTTTCTTCTCGGTAGTTACCGGCTGTTTCCTTGGAAGTCCATGGCTGCTGATTTTTTCACGTGTTTTCAATACTGTGATCCACCCACCCTCCCCGAACTAGATGGTAAGCTGTTTGAGAGAACCAACTTCTAATCCCCAATGCCTGGAATGGTGTCTTTAAAAGCCATTTGCTAAATGAAGAGCAGCTAAGCGTTTTGTTTGACAGAGTGAAGCAAAGCTGCGTAGAAAAACAGCAGATAACAGAGCCAACGCTCAGCAGAGAATATGGAAGAATAGCGTTACCTTTATAATAACAGCTGGCATTTAAAACCCTAAATCCTTACCTTAGTTTGCAAGGCTCTAAGCATCTGGCCCCTAGCCGCTTCTGCCACTTCATTCCTTGCTACTGTATCCCTGGCTCCTTTCATCCCTTCCCTACTGGCCTTTATTCTCTTCCTGTGCAGGCAAGTTCCCCTCCCAGAGCCTTTGCATTTGTTTCCTCTGCCTGGAATACTGTGCCCCGTTGATATTCTCCTGGCTTGCTCTTCCTCTAAGTGCTCAAATATCATCTCTTTAGAGAAACTTATCCTGATTGATCCATTTCAAACCCACACAGCCACTGTTTCCTTATCCTAATTTTCCTTTCCTTCAGAGAATTTATCACTAATTGACATTTGATATCTGTTTGTTTGTTGTCTGTCCCCACATACACACACACTAGAATAGAGTTTCCATGAGGGCAGAGACTTTGCCTGTTCTGTTCCCTAGTGCTTAAAATCTTCCCAGCATGTAGTAAGCCCTCAATGAATGTTTGATGAATAAACAATTGAATACGTGCATGCTCCCTGTTACCGGCTCTGTGCATTACAGCTTCAAAATTAGCAATTCCATATGTGAATTTCATCACCATCCTGGTTTTGTGAGAGATCTCAAGCTGGTTCCATCTAGCCCCATCTTGGTCAAGTTTGAGGATTTTGCCATCATACCCCCAACCACCTTTTGGGTAGGGTGATAAATTTATCTGGGTTTGCCCAGAATTGTCCTGATTCTAAAACTGAAGTCTCAGGAATCTCTTCAATTCCAAGCAAATTAGGAAGGTTGGTCACCCTGCTTTGAGGTATCTAGGCTCCATCTTCCTCGTCTTATTTTATTGTTGTGAGTGTGTGGAATGAGAGGGTGGGGTGTGGGGGGTGGCGGTGACTTAAGAGTGTTCTGGGCCACCTGGAGAGGAAATTGGCTATATGTAGTGGGTAGAATGGGAGGGCTGAATGGCCAGTAGTGAGGCTGTGGTCAGCTGATGGGCCTTACCAAACAGCAACAAAAAAGAGATGAAAGAACAACATAGAAGATGCTGTCCTGGTTTCCAGAGCCCTCTGGCACAGGCAATGGTTGGTACATTCTCTAGAGAAAGTTCCTGGCTTCTAAGTCTCAGGCTCTGCTGTTGACATGGCCTCACCCACTCCATGTCACTTTCAAAAAGTAGCCTATCATGCATTTATTAACTCAGTTGTCACAAGAACCCCATGAGTTAAGTATTGTTATTATCCCCATTTTACAGATGAAGAAACTGAGGCTCAGAAAAGTAGAATAAGTTGCGCAAATTCAAATAGTTTAAATAGTGAAGTCAGGATTTGAACCTCAGTATTCTGACTCTCAAAGTCCACTCTTAGTCACTACATTATCATGCAGCTCTTAACAATGTAAATATGCATTTGGGCTATGCCTAGCCAAGGGCATAAAATCTTTTTTTTTTTTTTTAGGCTATGTTGTTTCATACCCCAACAGTTGAAATTAAAAGTAACTGATCACGCGTTTCTTAGTTCTAATGAAGCTTTAAGCACTGAAGAAACCAACAAAAAAAATACAACTACTAGACAAAAAAGGGCAAATGACATGGACCCTAAGTCTCACAGGCATCAGTCAAGATTATGAGGCCAGATAAGAAAGTCTCTAGTTTACTGGACAGACCTAACTGGTAGAATTTCTTCTCTGAAAACAATGTTCCCAGGCCATGCACACACTCTCTCCATGATATTTTCAGAGAAGGATGCCTCGTTTGCGTGTAATTCTGAGAAGCATGTATAATTCTGAGAGCGTTAGTGTCTTAACAGGATCTTGCAAAGCCAGAAACAGCTGTCTTGTAGTGAAAGCACAAACTGGACTTGGATTCAAACCAGACTTGTTCTAGCTCCCATTCTGCCACTTACTAGCTGTATGACTAGTCACTTAATCTTGCCAAGCCTCAGTTTTCCAACCTGTAAAACTGATAAATCTCTGTCCTCACTGATTGAAGGAAAATCAGTTTAAATATTTCTCTGGATAATCGCCCATCAACTTTTTGCTTTGCAAAATTGTAGTGTAGAAATGCCAGCAGTATGGAAGTTTATGTATTGCACTTGAAAGAGTTCTGAACTAGCGCTCTTGGATCTGAGAGTAGAATGGGAAGGGGGTCTGTCTAATTAATTAGCATTAATTAGGTAACCTGTCCAGAACCTCAGTTTCTGATTCTGTAACATCAGGGTTAGATTAGGTAATATTCAAGGTTCCCCTCTAGTTCTGGATCTAATATTCTCACTCAATATTTTTAATTAGGCGATTCAATATAAATTTGTAGCATTCACTAATATACCTGTCCTGTGACTTTTGCCCAGAAATTTCTGTTTCTGGCTGGGGAACTTCTTGCTGCTTTTGGAAATTTCATCTGTTACATAGCTCTTAGATAGTTGTAACGGGTAAGGGATGATCCTCCTATCAGCACAATTAACTGCCCTTTCTTCTCAAGTAGCCCTCTGCGGAATGAACTTGATTACACTTGTTTCCTGGGCCTCTCTATTTGGCCCTGCTGCTGCTTTCTCCATCCAAATCTGCATTTCCTCTGAATGTGCCTTATATAGTGATTGGTGGAGAGATTTGCTCCCAGGGAAATCAGGAAAACGTTTTCCTCCTCCTTAACACCTGCTCACTCCTTAATCCTTGGCTTCAAAGCTTCCACCCCCACCATCCTGCTGACATTAATGTCAGGATCACCTCTCTGACTGACCCAATGCCCTTTTCATGGTCCTCCTTTTCTCCATCTTCTCTGTAGAGCTTTTTACTATATCCTCTCTCTTGAAAATACCACCCTCTCGAAAATACCACCTCCCTTGACTTCTTCTGACACTAATAATGAAGTTCCCATCACTTTAGAATTGACAAAATGATTTTGTAACAAGACTGGAGAAAACCCTCATAGACAGAACTCCTCTCAGGGTTGGGAGAGATGGAATGATGGTGTGGGGTGTGAGCTGGGGACTACAGGGTATAGTGGTGGGATAAAGATGAAGCTCCCAAAGGGAATATGTGAGTAAAAATAGGTGATCACCAAACTTGCTAAGGATAAACGTGGTGTTCTTTACTTGAGGACTTTTATTTTGTTGAGTAACCAGATGAGTAGGCATGCAGGTCAATGGCAGAGCTAAAGGGCCCCATGTAACAGAGGGACAACTGAGTACCCTTAGGGGTCGGGCAGACACCTCAGGGGAAGAAAGGAAATCAACCACCTGCATCAGTGTGACGGAAAATGGACTTCGTGGAAGTCATTGCTGATGGAGACTGAATACTTTAGGGGATGTAATATAATCCTCTTCTAGTCTGCTCTACAAAATCTTCAGTAAAGCCTGCACTGCTCACTTATGTTTTTTGTGCTAGTGGATTATTTGCCAAGGTCTGTGTCAAGGTTGATACAGATTGAAGCATACTGTTTGGCACTGGCTGGAAAGAGACTGCCTGCGGAGACAGCCACGTCTTGACAGTATCTCATTTGACCCCCACACTATCCTCATGACTTGGGCAGAAACAGAATTATGTTTCTGATTTTGCAGCGGAAGGAGAAAACATCACAGCTGCGAAGAGAGGTGATGGGACTTGCCATTTATGGCAGTAAATGACAGAAGTAAAATATGGATCCACGTGGCTCTTTTGACTCCAGCAAGATCTCACTCAGGTATTTCTTTATCTGAAGAATAACCTTTTTTTTTTCCACTCTTTTTGTCTTCATTTCCGCCTCTCACCTCCTCAACATGCAGCCTTTCTCTGAGAACCCAGCTTCCTTAATAAGTTCAACTATCAACTGCATACAGGTGACACCCTCATACTCACAGACCTACATCTTCAGTCTTAATGTCTCCTGTATGTAAACTTTGAATCCTTATCTCTACCTACTTAGCTGGATATCACCATCATCTCAATCTCAATCTGTCCAAAATCGAAATTCCTATTTCCCCCCTTCACTATTTCTCCTGGGCAGGTATCATGCCCCTAGATTTCTAGGCTGCAATGAGGGCTGGATGAAAGGTAGGATCCTCTGATTCCTTTTTCCTCCTCAAACTCAGCATCATCAAAGTCTTGTGGATCCTGCCTTCAGGGTAACCCTTGGGTTTTCTCTTTCCTTTTACATCTCATTTCTGTACTGCTTAATCAAGGCCCTCTTCATTTTACACCATGATTATTTTTATATTCAATGCAAATAGATATTACTTGCATGTTTAATATTATGTTGAGAGGATTGTAATATATTAATGTGGGATAGGGCCTCGAAAAATAAGTCTAGAGGACTTCCCAGTGGTCCAGTGGGTAAGACTGCGTGCTCCCAATGCAGGGGGCCCAGGTTCGATCCCTGGTCGGGGAACTAGATCCCACGTGCATGCCACAACTAAAGATCCCGCATGCCACAACAAAGATCTCACATGCTGCAACTAAGACCTGGAGCAGCCTAAATAAATAAATAAATGTTAAAAATAATAATAATAAGTCTAGAGCTCAGAGAGGTCTTAAATGAGAGAAACATATTCCTTTCACCTCCTGGGGTTCTCCTTTTGCCAGGCCTAAACGGGACAGTGAGGCAGACAACTTCAAGCCCACACAACACTCTTCTTGAACCTACGGGATGGACCCGGAGATACCAGGGGACAATCACTGGGAAAGCCAGCCCTCTGGTGCTATGGAGAATTTTAACACACATCTGAATTTATAGGGTCATCCAGGGGTTAATTCTAACTGCCCACCTACTCCCATAAATCATATCAGAGCCTGTATAATCATCTTGGCAAGTTGTACACCAAGATTTTCTAAATAGTTGCTAAGTGGTTCTAGGACCTCAGGTTCTCCCTCTCCATTATATCCTACCATCAGTTCTATACTAATCTTCAGATATATGTGTGTGTCTACACACACACACACACACGTTCACTTTTCTGCTTAAAACCTTGAAAGGTTCCCCAATGATCTCAGAATAATGTCCTGACTCCTTCCATGGGCATTGGGAGCCCATCACGGACAAGCCCAGCCCACTTCTCCAGCCTCACCTCCGTGTTACCCCCAACCCTTCCATCCAGGCTTGCCCATTCCACCTTCCTGAAACACACCCTGGGAAGTCTTGTTTCTAACCACAATCCCTACGTTCCCTAAGCCTGGAACCTCCTCCCTGTACTCTTAAAATCTGCCTCCTTTAAGAGATAGTAGAGGATAGAGGAAAAGGCGAGGCTTTGGAATCAGCAACCTGGCGTTCCAATTCTGGCTCCATTGCCTACTAGCTGTGGGGCCTTTTGGTCAATCACTTAACTCCCTTAGGCCTCAGTTCCCCATATGGACAATGGGAATAATAAGAATATAAACAGTATAACCCCCTAAGGCTTGCAGAGAAAAATAAACATAATAAAATATACAAAAGTGCTATGTAAACTGGAAAGAACTATAAAAAGCATTATTATTATTATTTTTTATTATTATTATTATCTCCACCGTCACATCCCCTTCAGATCTCTTCTCTCCTCCAAAGCAGTATCATTATCATTAATAACAATTCTGAGAATATTTTACATAAACAACATACCTTACGGGTTTTAAATACCTTGTCCATATATCTAGTCCACTGTGCATCTCACTCATCTTGGCACTTAACCTCGGAAAAGTAATTTATCTTTTCGTGTCTCTGTACTCTCTTCCCATGTCCATTATCACCTCCTTTGGAGCAATGTCCCTATTTCATATCTCCTTTCCTCATTGCCAGCACTCAAAAGTGATGGGCTTGCAAAAGTGAAAGGTTATAGGCATTGGCTCTAGAGCCAGAGAGGATTTGAATCCCATTTCTGCCACTTACTAGTTGTGTGGCCTTAGGCAGTTTATTTAAACTCTCAGTGGCCCAAATTTCTTCAGCCATAAAATGGGAATGAAGTTAGCACCTACCCCACAAAACTATTATGATGCTTAAGTGAGTCAATATGGATAAAGCCTGGCACGTAGTGAGTTCTTAATAAATATAAACTATTACTATTAAGTGAGACTGAGTCTGATTCCATTCTTTTCTGCCTTATCACTTCAGCCCTCTTTCAACACAGATTCCCCATGAATCATCCTTATTCATTTATACACAGGAACAAAATCTACTGAGCATCTGTTACATCCAAAGACTGTCCCTTGGATAAAAGCAGCTGTGTTTATGCCTGATCACTTTCTGTTGCTTTCTCCTGGGCCAAATGGTACTAAGAATGAGACAAGTTCTCTGTGGATTGCAGCCTTCAGCTTTCTCCTCTTGTTTTCTCAAGCAGGGAGTAAGATGGTGTTCCAACATCAGATCACCAGGTACAAAAAAGTTCTTCATATTTTTTTACTGAAAGGCTTCTCAGGCCCCTTAACATGCTAGTATTTATGGTGAATCTCCAGCAACAGGGAATAGAGTTGGCCACATTTCCTGAACTCATTTAGCCACGGGACCTTTTATTTCACAGTTTCTCTCAGAATCAGCATTCTGTCAAATCTACTTTGGAAAATGCTACGTGGAAGTCCTATTCCTATCTGTTTCTCCTTTGTCCACAATTTCATTTTGACTAATGCAAACTGTCCTTGGAAATGCCTAACTATATGAGACTACCCACTGGAAGACTAGAGAATCTTTTTTTCTTTTTAATTGAAGTATAGTTGATTTACAATATTGTGTTAGTTTCAGGTGTACGGAAAAGTGACTCAGTTATATTGTTTTCAGATTATATTCCATTATAGGTTATTACAAAATATTGAGTATAATTCAGTACACATTGATCATATACAACATAAACAAGTCAGGCTGTATTGCTGTAAATGGCTCTAACTTCTAAAATGTATGGTAATTCCTACATAGTCAAACATTACTTCTGTTTCAGCCAAAAAACAACCCCAAGCAACCATAAGAGTTGTCACAAAGACCATGTATTTCCATTAGAACTTCTAGAACTTCCCATGGAACTTATGACTCCTTTTTTTTGTTTGTTTTTTCCTTTAGCTTGTTCATGTTTCCCATTCTATAGCAGATTAGAAAAAGGAAGATTGGGCTCACAGAGGCAAACCCACTAACCACAGACAGAATACAGCTGAGTACCTTGCCGTGAAGGTGTAGATATAAAAACTAGAAAGGTGACAAAAAAATTCATTGCAACCTAGGAACAATTAGTGCAGGGTAAAATCCGCGAAGAAACTATATTATCCCTGACGACTTTATTACATCACCTCCCAGGTCCCTGAGTGATCAAGGAAAAGTTGAAGTCTATTCAAGATACTAGATTAAATAAATCAAGATAATATGTAATACATTTTAGAAAGTTTTCCATCTACAATGGATTTTTTAACAAAATAAATTAATGGCTAAGAATAGATGGGTTAGATGGACCTAGAGATTATCACACTAAGTGAAGTAAGCCAGACAAAGACAAATACACGATATCGCTTATATGTGGAATCTAAAAAAAAAACATCATAGAAATGAACTTATTTACAAAACAGAAGTAGACCTACAGACATAGAAAACAAATTTATGGTTACCTAAGGGGAAAGGGAGGTGGGGGATAAATTAGGAGTTTGGGATTAACACATACACACTACTATATATAAAATAGAAAAACAACAAGGACCTACTGTATAGCACAGGGAACTATATACTCAGTATTTTGTAATAACCTATAAGGGAAATGAATCTGAAAAAGAATATATAGATATATGTGTGTGTGTGTGTGTGTGTGTGTGTGTGTGTGTATATATATATATATATATACACACACACATACATGAATCTCTTTGCTGTACACCTGAAACTAACACAACATTGTAAATCAAATATACTTCAATTAAAAAATAACGTTTTAAAAAAAAGAATGGATGTGTTAAATGGCCAATCTTATGTTTTCCGGAGATTTCTGAGAAGAGGCGCACACCACCTCATGTTTACGATGCTGGGTAAAGGAGACGTACTTAGTATCCATGCTATTGATCATCCATCGCTTGACAATTCACCCTGTGGCTCTGCCCTTCACTGACCTTCTTAGCACACTCTGCCCCAGTTCTGCTCAGCCTCTAGAACTCTCTAAGTCTCAAAGATCTGTGTCCAACGTCAAAATCCCTACGCAGCTGACTTGGCATTATACAGCCTCCGCTGGTCATTTATCCAAGTAACTTAACAAGAGTGAAAGATCAGGGCTACGATGCATTTACATCTAAGGAGTAAATGGTGATCCCCCAATACAGCCACGTCAGAGTGCTGGGCTTGCGCATTTGGGAGTATAAAGGGAGCTGGGGGGCCACACTTTCGAAACTGCTTCGACCACAGCACCGCAAGGTAAGTGCTCACAAGTGCCCGCTTTTTTGCTCCATGTAGCTGTGATTATACCTGATCAGGTTACCTGGAGAGGAGAGAAGGCAACACAGCAGCCTTTGCTGAGGGCCTACTAAGCGTAAGGAACTGTGTTAAGGGCAATATGGGAGACAAGATGGCGAGGCCTTTCAAGAAGTTTCTACAAAGAGTAAAAAGACAAGAATATAAGCAATTATGACACCAAAAAAAAAAAAAAAAACTAACCTGCAGGATATAAAGCTGAATATAATACGTACTTACCCCTCTAATTGTTTAGGTCAGTATTATAATTGCAGTTAGCAAATAAACATGCTAATTTGTGATATCTCTTCTGTGATTGCCTTGAAGTATTATTTGAAATTTTTGTGGTTGGTTATGTAAAATTTTTCTTATGTCAGGATTTCTGGGAGATGATTGCGGGAAGAAATTCTCCCATGCATTTGATCCATCTCAGAATGCATCCTCGTTTGCTTATTAATGACCAGTGTCCAGACTGCTCATTCATGGCACGCCTTGTGGACTTCGGGCTGGGCCGTGTCTGACTCTGCAGGAGCGTCCCTCAGAGGGGTTCTGTAGCTCTAGGAGCTTGCGATGCTTCGATTTCTGGCCACCATCTTCACCAGAATACCTTCTGTCATACATTCACAGGGTTAAGAGAAACCTTGGGGATTTTCTGGTCCATCTATCTCATTTACAGAAGGAAACCAAAGCTCAAGGAAATTACAACAGCTACTTTACAGAGCTGGCATTAGAAAACCGAGGTTCTGCCTCCAAGTGTGATTTCGTTTGAACCAAGGATTCAGAATATGATACTTAATCATTTAATCTTTTCCTGAGAAAGTTGTGAGAATTTTAGGATATAGCTGGAGATTATTAGAGACTCATAAAAGGTAGAGACCAAGAGTACACGACCAAAGTAGGAAAGCAAGCGTTGAAATGTCTCTTCCTGCCTAAATGGTATTTCACGACATGTTCCCCAGGTTCCATAAAAGTACTGTGTGGTAAATGGGAAGTTTAAGTTAAATTTGATATTGAAAATTATTCAGACTCTTATGGTATCCTGAGATCTTCATGTAGGTTATCAACTTCTGGACTGAGATTCCTTAGTCCCAAATAAGTTATCAGCTACCCTACCTTCATCTTCTCCAAGAGAATATAGGATATTTAAGAGAGTGCCCTTCCTAGACCTCTTAAAGAAGTCTTGCCCATAATTCACAACTTTTCTCTCATTGCCAAAGAATTCAACTTCTGGTCTAAAAGCATCCAAGTTACAATCCGGATCATTCCCCTCCCTCCCTCCTTTCTTTTTTGACCCCTCACGGCCCCCTACCCTCAGCCGGAAGCATCATCTCTCTAAGTCCCCATAACACTTCATTTAGTGCTTACAGAATTTGTATTATTCTTCCTTGTTCAAAGATTTATTTGAGCATTTCTCTTAACTGTTCCTAAATTTTGCATTCCTTTAGGGTAGAGACTGTCTTTATCCTTTTTTATACCCCCTATGGAGCTGACATGGTACTTTGCACACACAGAAGATACTCAAAAAAAATGTTAATCAGTGCTGTAATTACCCAATTATTTAAAGAATGATGACTTAACCGAAGGGAAAAATGGAAAATGTATTTCCATCCCACACCATCCACTGTGTACTATTTAAATGTAGCTAAACTTAGAAAAGTACAATTTCTAGATTTATTTAAACTCTTCATAGTTCATTTGTTCTTTGTTTTGTTTAGTTTTGATTTCTGGAATCACTCTCTCAGAAGCCACTTCATTCCTGAAGGACACTAACCATTGCTTTGGAAACCAAGAAGGTAAGAGTCACTTTCATCTTCATTGGGAATACAATAATTGAAATTAGCAAACAGTGTTTTACACATTCTCATTCTTGCCACACTCATAGGAATCTGAAACTGATGACATTAAAATCCATTACTTAAGTATTTCTAAAGGCAGATTACAAAATATGCAGCTAAGGAAGCAGGGCTTCCCCAATTTGCTCATCACACTAACGGGAATAAAACACACTGCAGAACTTTGACACACAAGCTCCAGGTCAATATACTTAGGTTGGCCCCAAACATGATGTTCGTAGGCTCAAGATTCAGTCTTCACACAAGTCTAACTTTGCTGTTTTTTGAGCAAAGGCTGCACCCATGAATCCCCTCAGCTGTGTCTTTACTCACAAATGATGCTGAGAGAATAAGGAGAAATGGATTCAAACCTATGTCCACTGTAGTAATAAAAAAAAAATTACTCCCCCACCTCAAGATTTGTGTTTATTGGAAGTAATTCTAGATGAATTAGGACCAAGGAAACCAAAGTATAATTAAGTCATGACCACACCATTGCTGACAAGATGCAGTAGCTGAGAAGTTCCCAGGAGAGGGCTGAAAGTTGAGAGCAGTGTCATAGTGCACTGACAGCAGTAAGAGGGGTTGGGGAGCACTCAGAAGGTGGTGCTGGAGGTCAGGGAGACTGGGATGGCTATCCCCATTGGAAGACCCCTAAAGACAGGAACAGTGGGGGATGGTTGGAGGGACACAGCTGTGTAGGGCTGGAAGCAGGTCAAGCTCTCAAAACCAAGAAGCAGATAATTAGGGGACTTTCTGGGGGTAGAGTTTCCAGGGACACCATGAGTCATGCCAAGAGAGTTGGATGAGACCTAACAAGGGAAAGTTTTATCAGCCAAGAATACATGGTTTTAGCCCTGGGTCCCAGAGTACAGTTGTATAAATATGGGGACAAGATCTGACTTAGCAACCGGACGCACACAGCGTGCGTTGAGGGGCTTTGCTTGACAGTGAGTGGTGAGCCATCGGTGTGAGGAGGCTGCCAGAGGGCAGTCACCACCTCGGGCATGACACCTAGGTCAGGAGAGGTGAGGGCACATGCTGATGGAGGACAACATGTGGTCTGGATGTCACACTTAAGAGATTAACAGGAGTGAGCTCACTGTGATGGCAAAGGAGATGCAGAAGCACATCACAGAAGAAACAGATGAAGACAGCACTGGGGCCACTTAGCCTGGAAAAGAAAAAGTTAAGGAGGGACTTCCCTGGAGGTCCAGTGGATAAGACTTCGCCTTCCAGGCTCAATCCCTGGTTGGGGAGCTAAGATCCTACATACCTTGCAGCCAAAAAACCAAAACATAAAAGAGAAGCAATACTGTAACAAATTCAATAAAGACTTGAAAAATGGTCCACATTAAAAAAAAAAAAGCTCAGGAGAACCCAGAGCAGCCATCAAACGGGTGAAGAGTTGTCTTGTGGGGAGAAGGTTTGAACTCTTTCTGTTGTTACCAAGAGCCAAAAGGAGGATCAAACATCCTGAAGTCACAGAGAGCCAGATTTCAGTTTAAAGCAAGAAGTATCTTTGGCCTGCAGAAACTACCCCAAATGATTTTCCAAAATTTTCCAAAGGGAAAAAAGTCATCTTGAAGGCATTTGAGTAGGCTGGACAACACATTTGCAAGAATATCGCTGAGACAACTCATGCATCATCTAGGCAGTAAAAGTAGGAGATACTGGATTCTGAGTCATGGTTAGAGCTGTGGGTGGAAGAAGAAAAATCTTCACCTCAACACACGCAGTGACTTGAATCCCAGACGGAAAGTCTTGTTTTTCTAAGAGACCTAAAGGTATAGTTTGACCATGAGTCATTGTAGTCTTTCCCCAACTTCAGACTTCATTCTTATACTACTATCACAAATTTTGCAATACCCATTTAAGACCAGTACTGCTAATTCACTTAATATTTTGATTTACCTTGATTCCTTTTTCTTCTTAGATGTGTTTCTCAAAGTTAGCCTATATGCTTGCTATGAAAGTCTGGACCGTCTATCTCAGCATCAGCTGAGACATTTAGATATTCAAAATCTCAAACTCTACTCCAGCTCTGCTGAATCAGAATATCTATTTCAACAAGATTCCCAGTTGGATTCCTATGCCCACCAAAGTTTGAGAAACACTGCTTTATATCACTACTATAAACAGATATTTCACTGTCTCTAAGTCGTTAGCACATATTATTCTATTTTATTCTAACTTTCTTCACATTTTCACAAAATATTATCTCTAAACTTGGGATGCATCTTATAATCAATGAAAGGAGTACTGTAATTAGCAGGGTGTTTTCCTTTATTAGTGGGACACAAAATAGGTTATCTTACAATCGATGGAATCTTACATTTTGCTAAAATAAGGTAATAGACTTTAATATAACTATTAAAATTAAGAAATAGTTGCCTAAAATCATTTTGTATTGGACCATTGGGACTATGCCATGGTTTTGGAAAGAGTGGCTTTATAAAAGCAAAATAATGCTCCCAAACATCACTGTGTTTGAGGCCCTTGAGAACAATTCAGTTTCCTCAGTCCCAACCACAGAGATTCTGTTGCAGATGATTTTGATGTGGATCAACTTTCAACACTTTGGGTAGCAGGCTGAACACTAAGTCAAGCTAAATGACATCAGATCATACACTTGCAGCCTGATGAGATTCCCTCACACTATAGTGCAACCATTCTCAAACTGTGGCCCATGGATCCTTGGAGATTCCTAAGAACTTTTCAAGAGGTACATGAGGTCAAAGCAATTTTCATAATACCCGGATGCCATGTGCTTTCTTCACTGTGTTGACTTAATGATGCAAAAGCAAGGATGGGTCGACGATCTGACACTTTATTACAAATCAACACATGGCACCAAGCTGTACTAATAGTCATAGTATTCTTCACAGCCATACACTGACAGTGAAAAAGAATTTTTTTTAATTTAAAAAGCCACCTTCAAGACTTCCCTGGTGGCACAGTGGCTAAGAATCCGCCTGCTAATGCAGGGGACACGGGTTCGAGCCCTGGTCTGGGAAGATCCCACATGCTGCGGAGCAACTAAGCCCGTGAGCCACAACCACTGAGCCCGTGTGCCACAACTACCGAAGCCCACACGCCTAGAGCCCGTGCTCCGCAACAAGAGAAGCCACTGCAATTAGAAGCCCGCGCACCGCAACGAAGAGTAGCGCTCGCCGCAACTAGAGAAGGCCTGCACGCAGAAGAAAAGACCCAACGCAGCCAAAAATAAATATAAATAAATAAATAATTTTTTAAAAAAGCCAGCTTCATTGAAAAATAACCTAAAATTTGCAGCAGTGGAGAGTATTAATTTGATTACATCTCAATTTTATCCACATCTTTATAATATTCTACATGATCAAACAGGAAGTCCATGAAAAGCACTCCTTTTGCACACTGGACTTTGACATTTGTCTCAAGGAAAAACACATGTGCAGTTGTCTGAGTTGCAAGATGAACCAGCCACTTGATTCATGAAGCACCATTTTTACTTGAAAGAATGACTAGAGGACAAACTATTGTTTCTCAGACTTGTATATCTGGCACACAGTTTCTCAGAAAGCAGTGAAGTGTGTTTATCCTTTCAAGGAAAACTACTGACAGTAATTTTTACTCATGATATAGTTGAGTTTTCAAGCAAAAATTAAAACTTTGGAAGACTTGTATCTACTATCATTAGCTTGACAACGTCCTAATATTTGAATTTTCTAAGGAGATCAGTACTGATATTAATGATTGTGATTTTTTATACTGTATAATGAAACGTGCCAATATTTGGAAGTTCTGTATAATTCAGTGAACAATATTTTCCAAATGATCAATGTATGATGTTTACACATGGGTAAAAGTTTCATTCAAAGTTCAACACAGACCAACAGATCATAATGTTTGTTGATATGGTTTCAGATTCTACATTGCAACTAGCCTTTGAGGAACTACCACAGAAACTACCACGTGTCAAGTTTTGGTATAGTATCTAAAAAGAATATCCGCAATTATTTGAAAGGGTAATTAAAATACTCTTTCCTTTTCCAAATTATATATCTGTGAAAGATTTTCTATATCTACTTTAACCAATAAACAAACAAACAAACAAACAAAAAAACACAAAAAACCATACAGCAACAGACAGAATACAGAAGCAGGCATGAAAATCCATCCATCTTCTACTCAGCAGACATTAAAGTGAGTTGCAAAAATGAAAAACAATGGTACTCTTGCCACGAATTTTTTTGTTTTGGAAAATATAGTCATTTTCATAAAAAGATGTCATTAATGTTAACATGCAATGAATTTGATAGGAACTTTAAATGAATTAGATTTTCTCAATTTTGACTTCTAATACCATAAATATTGGTAGATATGACCTGCATAAACCAAACTCACTGGGTTCTCAGTGGTTTTTAAGAGTGTGAAGGGGTTCTGAGAAAACAAAGCTTGAGAACTGCTGCTGTTGTAAAACTCACTTAAGCCACAAAAGTAGGGACTATCTTCACAGATGAGGAAACAATATGGATGAATTCTTCCTCTCCACCAGGCAGTAACTGAGAACATTTAAACCGCATGAAGCCTGCAAGCCAGAGGTCCTCTTTGTGGTGCTATATTGAGTTCCAATCTCTTAACTATGAAAACTTAACCACGAGCACACAGATGGTTCAGCAGAGCCGCTGGCCAAAGTAAAATCGAAATGCAACTTATCCTGGATAAGATCCAGAGGGAAGCAGTTGCTCCTCTTTCTGTAGGACTAGATTCCCCCAGAATCTCAAGGAGGGATATTGAAACAACAGTCAGTTACCAATGAAGAGTAATTTCATAAAGTGTAAGATTGAGGGCAGGGGAAGTTCCAAGAGACAACCCTAAAATGTTCAATTTTCCCACTTTTAATAGGAAACATAAAAGGCTTTATTCAAAACATATGACCTATTTCTTAAGAGAGATATGGGGATACATGTGTGTAATTGAACTCCATTTTATGGTCACTTACAGAAGAATGTATGGAAAAGAAAAAGCAGAGAAAGAAAGGGAGAAGGGGAAGAGTTGTGGGGAAAAGAATAGAGGGTCAGGAAGGATACGGAAAGAGGTCCAGAGGGAACAGGAAAAGCAAATGCAGATGAGGAAAAGGAACCAGAAAAGTCACACAACCTGCAGGGGCCTTAGAAATGAGCTAGGCTTGCTTCTTCATTTTAAGTGAAATTAGTGGCCCAAAGAAGTTAAGTGGTTTGACCAAGTTCAGTGCCGGGACTTTAAGACAAATTTTCTAGCTTCTAAGCAAGGAAAACACATAAAGAGAATGTCTGTGAAAGGGGATGGTTTGGAAAGAAGTGACGGGGGGGGGGATGAGCGGGAGGGTGGACAGAGAGAGAGAGGCAGAAAGATACATAAACACACCATACACGCACATGCACACACACACACACACGCTAAGCAGTCAGTTCTAAAGCATTTATTTAATTAAACACTGTTTGTCACACCCCGACACTGCTACACATAACTAAAGTTTGGAGACCCCTGCCTTAAGCCCAGTACTTCTCAACTCTACTATGCCTAGAAATCACCTGGAGATCTTGTTAAAGTGCAGATTCTGGTTTTGTAATGCGGGGTGGTTCTGAGATTCTGAATGTCTAACAACTCCTCGGTGATGCTGATGCAACGTGTTCAAGGACCACTCTTGGAGTCAGAAGGCCCTACACCAGCAGTTCTCAGAGTGTGGTCCCTGGACCACAATGATGAATTCACCATCAGCTGATGAATGCACCACGAGCATTGCCTAAGAACTTTCTAGAAATGCATATTCTCAGGCCCCATCCCATACCTACTGAATCAGAAGCTCTGGGGGTGAGGCCCAGAAATCTGTGTTTTAACAAGCTCTCCAGGTAATTCTGCTGCATATTAAAGTTTGGAACCATTGCACTAGGCCATAATGTCTCCTATCACCTTGTTGCCTGTAATTGGCTAAACAAGTGTGGCAGTACTTTATGTTCAAGTCATTACTTTTCACTGGGCTATCTGAACTTTCTACTAGGAATTATCAACACTCACCAAGAGGAACATCTCAATCTTGCCAACTATTCAGTTGGATTTCATGTCTGATGTCTAAAGGAAAAGATTCTCCTTGGATACAGAGAGTCTAAATTATACTCCCAGTTAAATGCCACCCATATCCCACCCCACTCCGTTCCCACAATGATAAAAATCAGTGTTCCCAAATCTGAGTAGTTTAGAGGAATTTTAAGAATCAGGATATGGAAATGAACAAACCAAAAAACCTCAGCTCTCCTATGTCAAAAGAAAACCAAACTTTCACTTCAGGGTTTGGAGGAAGCGGTTTAGAAAGGCCACCACTGACAAAACGGTGCACTGTTAGTGGAGATGTAAATTTGTGCAGCCACTACAGAAAACAGTATAGAGATTCCTTTAAAAATTAAAAATAGAACTACCATATGATCCAGCCATTCCAATTCTGGGTATATACCCAAAGGAAATGAAATTACTATCCCAAAGAGATACTCCCACGTTCATTGTGGCATTATTTAGAATAGCCAAGACATGGAAACGATCTAAGTGTCCACTGATGGATAACTGGATAAAGAAAAGGTCATATATAATGGAATATTATTCAGCCATAGAAAAGTATGAAATCTTGCCATTGGCAACAGTGGACCTTGAGGGTGTTATGCTATGTGAAATAAGTCAGACACAGAAAGACAGATCCTGTATAATCTTATGTATATGTGGAATCTTAAAAAAACCAAACTCATAGCAACAGAGATCAGATCTGTGGTTGCCAGAGGTGGCGGGTGAGAGGTGGAAGAACTGGGTGAAAGGGGTTAAAAGGTACAAACTTCCAATTATGACATAAATAAGTTCCGTGGTTGTTAAGTACAGCATGGTAACTGTAGTTAATTACACTGTGTTGTATATTTGAAAGTTGCTAAGAGAGTAGAGCTTAAAAGCTCTCATCACAAGGGCTTCCCTTGTGGCACAGTGGTTGAGAGTCTGCCTGCCAATGCAGGGGACACGGGTTCGAGCCCTGGTCTGGGAGGATCCCACATGCCGCGGAGCAACTGGGCCCGTGAGCCACAACTACTGAGCCTGCGCGTCTGGAGCCTGTGCTCCGCAACAAGAGAGGCCGCAATAATGAGAGGCCCGCGTGCCGCGATGAAGAGTGGCCCCCACTTGCCGCAACTAGAGAAAGCCCTCGCACAGAAACGAAGACCCAACACAGCCATAAAAAAAAAATCTCATCACAAGAAAAAGAAACTGTAAGTGAAGGGATAGATGTTAAGTAGACCTAATACTGTGATCATTTTGCAATATATACATATATCAAATCATTATGTTGTACACCTTAAACATATACAGTGTTATATGTCAGTTACATCTCAATAAAACTGGTGGGGCAGGTGGGTAGGAAAGGCCACCACTGTGTCCTCAGGACTCACTGGACACATCCTCTTGTGTCTGTCTCCAGGCGACGCCGGGGTGAGCAAGAAGGGCGGGAAGAAGAAGGGCTCCTCTTTCCAGACCGTGTCCACTGTGTTCAGGGTTTGTTTTTTGGCAGCTTCCACATTCGGTTGTATTTCTGCCCAGTGCAACGGCATTTGCTAGGGTTAATGTGCTTCTTCTGGTTTGTGTCTCAGGAAAATTTAAACAAATTGATGGCCAATTTAAGGAGCACTCATCCTCACTTTGTGTGATGTCTGATTCCCAATGAGACCAAGACTCCTGGTGAGTAAGAATCCATCAGAACAGGACTCCCTGAAACGTATGCAAAATTCTGTGGGTGTGGGTGTGGGTGCACACGTGAGTATGTACATGTGTCTGTGTGCACGTGCATGTGTGTTTCCCTGAGGACAGGCTCATGATAGCCTTTATCACTTCTCAGTCTATGAAATAGGGCTGCCAGATTTGGCAAATTAAAACCATGAGACGCCCCATTAAATTCGAATTTCAGATGAGACAATGAAAAATTTCTTAGTATAAATATGACCCATGCAATATTTGGGATATACTTATACTAAAAAAAAAAAAAGGATTTACTGTTTCTCTGAAATTCAAATTCAACTGGGCATCCTGGGCATATTTTATCTGGCATCCCTACTATGAAATTATATCCAAAATATTATGTACATATATAGGTACATTAAATCCATACCTTTCATAAAATTCTTAAAAACCTTTCCCCCCAAAGTGAAGAGCCACTATATTTGGCAAATAATCAGCTTAGGTGTTCCATAATAAAAACAGCATCAATAACAACTGTTTTCTGAGCCTAATGCAGTCCCATTATTATGTTATCTCTACTGTTTACAACACTTCACTGCAAGATAAGCATAATCATCTCCATTTTATAAATGAGAAAACTGAGAGTCAGAGACCAGGTATATAGACATAGAACACCATGTGGTACAGTAGACGTTTAACCATCACCAATCCTGGATTCACAAATATGGCTGAGTTTCAGGGCCATTTGTCACAAAGGAAAGAACAAACCATCACACAGACTGTGGCTATGAGGCAGCTCTCTCACCAGCCAAGCTGTTGAATCCCAAAGGCTGGGCTTCTGGCATCAAGGTCCTGCTTCAGCAATGTTACAGGAGAGCAGAGGAATTAGATGATCAAGGAAAAGATCCCAGCTCCACCTATTACTGCCCAAGGGACCGCAGCTGAGTCCTTTAGCTTTCTGGTCTATAAAAGGAGGATTAAAATGGCATTTTCTTTATGCATTCACTTAGTTATTAATTCATTTATTTATTGAGTGAGCGCTTATAAAGTGTTGACTCATTTTGTAAATATTAACTCATTTAACCTGCCTTAGAGGGCTGTTGTGAGAATTAAATAAGCCAGTACACGTAAAGCATTTGAAACAGGTCCCATCACAAGAACAAAACAATTGTAACTATGTATGTTGACGGAGGTTAACCAGACTTATTGTGGTGATCATCTCAAAATATATACAAATATCGAATCAATATGTTGTACTCCTGAAACTAGTAAAATGTTATATGACAATTACACCTCAGTTTTTTTTTCACACACACACACTGTATTTTATTTTTACAAGAGATAAATATACTGACACCAAGCATCGTACATGAATGACCACAACAAAAGCAACAATGATTGCAATTACCAAACATGAAACACACTCATACTATGTCGTAATATTGACATTCAGTCCAGTAATCCTCCACTGTAACAGCTCCTTTACTTTGCAGTGAAAATTGATTTGTATATTCTTTGCCTCTGAGTCCTTGTGGGATTTTTTTTTAAATTCAGACAGAAAGTCACAAAAATTATACTCATCCTCATCTGTTCACTCAGCCCCATGTAATTAATTTTTTTGTTCATCTTGATCTTTTGTTAGCACTTTTATGAGTTCATCAGTTTTTCATTAGAGTTCTGAAAATGCTTATTCATTCAGTTCAGCTGTACAGTCAGTTACCAGAAACCTGTACTTGTCAGAGTCTTTTCCATGAATATCTTGAAGATGAAACCCTTTTATAGGAACATATTTGCAAAAGCATCAGAGTACACCCAGAACTGTCTGTAAATGACAAGACTTAAAAATGACCACAGTTAAAGATCTGATGAAAGTTCATAATAATGCAGTTGACAAGAAAATTAGTTATTTCTGAGATATACATTTTAAAGTAATAACTAGGATTATGACTTATAACATTATACCAGAACATATAAGATTTTTAGAAATTTCATGTGATGTCTGAAACATTTATATTAACATATTGCCATACAAATAACCCAATGAAAGTTTAGTATTAGTTGTTTTGTTTGTTTGTTTGTTTATACTGCAGGTTCTTATTAGGCATCAATTTTATACACATCAGTGTATACATGTCAATCCCAATCGCCCAATTCAGCACACCACCATCCCCACCCCACCACAGTTTTCCCTCCTTGGTGTCCATATGTCCGTTCTCTACATCTGTGTCTCAAATTCTGCCCTGCAAACCGGCTCATCTGTACCATTTTTCTAGGTTCCACATACATGCGTTAATATACGATATTTGTTTTTCTCTTTCTGACTTACTTCACTCTGTACGACAGTCTCGAGATCCATCCACGTCTCAACCAATGACTCAATTTCGGTCCTTTTTATGGCTGAGTAATATTCCATTGTATATATGTACCACACTTCTTTATCCATTCGTCTGTTGATGGGCATTTAGGTTGCTTCCATGACCTGGCTATTGTAAATAGTGCTGCAGTGAACATTCGGGTGCATGTGTCTTTTTGAATTACGGTTTTCTCTGGGTATATGCCCAGTAGTGGGATTGCTGGGTCATATGGTAATTCTAATTTTAGTTTTTTAAGGAACCTCCATATTGTTCTCCATAGTGGCTGTATCAATTTACATTCCCACCAACAGTGCAAGAGGGTTCCCTTTTCTCCACACCCTCTCCAGCATTTGTTGTTTGTAGATTTTCTGATGATGCCCATTCTAACTGGTGTGAGGTGATACCTCATTGTAGTTTTGATTTGCATTTCTCTAATAATTAGTGATGTTGAGCATCTTTTCATGTGCTTCGTGGCCGTCTGTATGTCTTCTTTGGAGAAATGTCTATTTAGGTCTTCTGCCCATTTTTGGATTGGGGTGTTTGTTTCTTTAATATTGAGCTGAATGAGCTGTTTATATATTTTGGAGATTAATCCTTTGTCCGTTGATTCGTTTGCAAATATTTTCTCCCATTCTGGGGGTTGTCTTTTCATCTTGTTTATGGTTTCCTTTGCTGTGCAAAAGCTTTGAAGTTTCATTAGGTCCCCTTTGTTTATTTTTGTTTTTATTTCCATTACTCTAGGAGGTGGATCAAAAAAGATCTTGCTGTGATTTATGTCAAAGAGTGTTCTTCCTATGTTTTCCTCTAAGAGTTTTATAGTGTCCATTCTCACATTTAGGTCTCTAATCCATTTTGAGTTTACTTTTGTGTATGGTGTTAGAGAGTATTCTAATTTCATTCTTTTACATGTAGCTTTCCAGTTTTCCCAGCACCACTTATTGAAGAGACTGTCTTTTCTCCATTGTATATCATTGCCTCCTTTTTCATAGATTAGTTGACCATAGGTGCGTGGGTTTATCTCTGGGCTTTCTATCTTATTCCATTGATCTATGTTTCTGTTTTTGTACCAGTACCATATTGTCTTGCTTACTGTAGCTTTGTAGTATAGTCTGAAGCCAGCGAGTCTGATTCCTCCAGCTCCGTTTTTTCCCCTCAAGACTGCTTTGGCTATTACAGGTATGTGACATTCCCCATCACTCCCCCCATCACAGGTGAGTGAGAGCCCCCAGCTCTCTCCCAATCACAGGTATGGGACAGCCCCCAGCTGTCTTCGCATCACAGGTGCCCGACAGCCCCCAACTCTCTCCCCATCACAGGTATGAGACAGCCCCCGGCTGTCTCCGCATCACAGGTATGTGACAGCCAGCAGCTGTCTGCGCAGCACAGGAATGTGACAGCCACCAGTACTTTCCGCATCAAAGGTATGTGACAGACCCAGCTCTCTCCCCATCACAGGTGTTTGACGGTCCCCATTTGGCTCCCCATCAGAGGTGTGTGACAGCCGCCAGCTCTCTCCCCATGACAGGTGAGTGACAGCCCACAGCTCTCTACTCATCACAGGTGTCTGAAGCCCCCAGCTCTCTCCCAATCACAGGTGAGAGACAGTCCCCAACTCTCTCCCCATCACAGGTATGTGAGAGCCCCCAGCTGTCTCCACATCACAGGTATGTGTGACCCCCAGCACTCTCCCCATCACAGGTGTTTGACAGTCCCCATCTCTCCCTCCATCACAGGTATGTGACACTACTCATCTCTCCCCCCATAACAGGTGTGTGAGAGCCCCCAGCTCTCTCCCTATCACAGGTGAGTGATAGCCCCAAGCTCTCTCGCCATCTGAGGCATATGACAGCCCCCAGCTGTCTCTGCATCACAGGTGAATGAAAGCCCCCAACACTCTCCACATCACAGGTATGTGACAGCCTCCAGCTGTCTCCACATCACAGGTATGTGACAGCCCCAAGCTCTCTCCCCATCACAGCTGTGTGACAGCCGCCAGCTGTCTCACCATTACAGGTATGTGAAAGTCCCCATCTCTACCCCCATCACATGTGTGTGAGATCCCCCAGATCTTTTCCCATCACAGGTGAGTGACAGGCCACATCTCTCTCCCCATCTCAGTTATGTGACAGCCTACAGTTCACTCCCCATCACAGGTGCCCGACAGCCCCCAACTCTCTCCACATCACACGTATGTGACAGCCTCCAGCTGTCTCCACATCACAGGTATGTGACAGCCAGCAGCTGTCTCCTCATCACAGGTGCCTGATAGCCCCCAACACTCTCTCCATCACAGGTAAGTGACAGCCCCCAGGTCTCCACCCATCACAGGGGTTTGACAGTCCCCATCTCTTTCCCATTTACAGTTGTGGGACAGCCCCCAGCTCTCTCCCCATTAGTGGTGAGTGACAGCCCCCTCTCTCTCCCCATCACAGGTGTGTTACAGTCCCCAGCTCTCTCCCTATCACAGGGGAGTGACAGCCCGCAGCACTCTCACCGTCACAGGTATGTGACAACCCCAAGCTCTCTCCCCATCACAGGTGTGTGACCGTCCCCAGGTGTCCCCATATCACAGGTGTGTGACAACGCCCAGCTCTCTCCCCTTCACAGGTGGGTGACATGCCCAATCTCACTTCCCATTACAGGTTAGGGACAGCCCCCAGCTCTCTCCACAACACAGGTGCGGGACAGCCCCCAGCTCTCTCCACAACACAGGGGCGTGACAGCCCCCAGCTCTCTCCCCATCACTGGTATGTGAAAGCCCCCGTTGTCTCCACATCACAGTTATGTGACAACCACTAGCTGTCTACACATCACAGGTATTTGTGAGCCCCAGCTCTCCCCCCATCACCTATATTTGACAGTCCCCATCTCTCTCCCCATTACAGGTGTGTAACAGCCCCCAGCTCTCTCCCCATCACAGGTGAGTGACGGCCGCCGGCGGTCTCCCCATCACATGTATGTGACAGGCCCAACCTGTCTCCACATTACAGGTATGTTACAGCCCCCAGCTCTCTCCCCATCACAGGTGTTTGACAGACCCATTCTATCTCCCCATCACAGGTGTGCGACAGCCCCCAGCTATCTCCGCATCACAGGTGTTTGACAGTCCCCTTCTCTCTCCCAATCACAGGTGTGTGAAAGATCCCAGCTCTCTCTCCATCAAAGGTGAGTGACAGGCCCCAGCTCTCTCCACATCACAGGTATGTGACAGCCCCCAGCTGTCTCCACATCACAGGTGCGTGACAGGCCCCAACTCTCTCCCCATCAGAGCTTTTTGACAACCCACAGCTGTTTCGGCCTCACAGGTATGTGACAACCCGCAGCTCTCTCCCAATCACAGGCGAGGGACAGACCCCAGCTCTATCCCCATCACATGTATGTGACAACCTCCAGCTGTCTCCAAATCACAGGTATGTGACAGCCACCAGCTCTCTCTGCATCACAGGTATGTGAGAGCCCAAACTCTCTCCCCATCACAAATATTTGACAGGCCCCAGCTGTCTCCACATCACAGGTGTGTGACTGCCCTCAGCTGTCTCCCCATTTTAGGTATGTGGCAGCTCCCAGCTGTCTCCACATCACATGTATGGGGCAATCCCAAGGCCTCTCCCTATCAGAGGTGTTTGAGAGTCCCCAGCTGTCTCAGCATTACAAGTATGTGACAATCCCCAACTCTCTCCCAATCACAGGTGAGTGATAGCCCCCAGCTCTCTCCCCATCACAGGTATGTGACAGGCCCCAGCTGTCTCCACATCACAGGCATGTGACAGCCCCCAGCTCTCTCCGCATCACAAGTGCCTGACAGGACCCAACTCTCTCCCCATCACAGGTGTGTGACAACCCCCAGCTGTCTCCGCCTCACAGGTATGTGACAGTCCCCATCTCTCTCCCCATCACAAGTATGTGACAGCCCCCAGCTGTCTCCACATCAAAGGTGTCTGACAGCTCCCAACTCTCTCCCCATCACAGGTATGTTACAGTCGCAAGCTGTCTCCACATCACAGGTATGTGACAGCCACCAGCTCTATCTGCATCACAGGTATGTGACAGCCCCCAGCTCTCTCCCCATCATAGGTGCTTGACAGTGCCCAGCTCTCTCCCCATCACAGGTGTGTGACAGATCCCAGCTCTCTCCCCATCACAGGTGAGTGATAGCCCTCAGCTCTCTCCCCATCACAGGTATGTGACAGCCCCCAGCTGTCTCCACATCACAAGTATGTGACAGCAACTACCTTACTCCGCATCACAGGTATGTGACTTGCCCCAGCACTCTCCCCATCAGAAGTGTTTGACAGTCCCCATCTCTTTCCCCTTCACAAGTGAGTGAGAGCCCCAAGCTCCCTTCCCATCACAGGTGTGTGACATCCCCCAGCTCTCTCCCTATCACCGGTGAGATACAGCCCCCCGATCTCTCCCTATAACAGGTATGTGACAGCCCCCAGCTGTGTCCGCATCACATGTGCCTGACAAACCCCAAGTCTCTCCCCATCACAGGTATGTGAGAACCCCCAGCTGTCGCCACATCATAGGTATGTGACAACGCCAAGCTCTCTCCTCATCACAGGTGTGTGACCATCCCCAGCTGTCTCCATATCACAGGTGGGTGACAGCCCCCAGCTCTCGCCCCATCACAGTTGATTCACTGCCCCCATCGCTCTCCCCATCACAAGTGAGTGACAACCCCCAGCTCTCTCCCCATCACAGGTGTGTGACCGTCCCCAGCCGTCTCCATATCACAGGTGCGTGAAAGCCCCCAGCTCTCTCCCTTTCACAGGTGGGTGACGGCCCCTAGCTATCGCTCCAACACATGTATGTGACAGCCCCCATCTCTCTCCCCATCACAAGTGAGTGACAGCCCCCAGCTCTCTCTCCATCACAGGTGTGGGACCGTCCCCAGGTGTCTCCATATCACAGGTGAGTGACAATGCCCAGCTCTCTCCCATTCACAGGTGTGTGACAGCCACCAGCTCTCGCCCCATCACAGGTGAGTGACAGCCCCCAGCTCTCTCCCCATCACAGGTGTCTGAGAGACCTTAGCTGTCTCCGCATCAAAGGAGCCTAACAGCCCCCAACTCTCTCCCCATCACAGGTATGTCACAACGCCCATTGTCTCCACATCACAGGTATGTGACAACCACTAGCTGTCTATGCATCACAGGTATATGTGAGCCCCAGCTCTCTCCCCATCATAGGGGAGTGACAAACCCCAGCTCTCTCCCCATCACAGGTGTGTGACAGCCCCCAGCTGTCTCAGCATTACAAGTATGTGACAATCCCCAACTCTCTCCCCATCACAGGTATGTGACAGCCACCAGCAGTATACACATCAAAGGTTACTGACAGCCCCCAGCTCTCTCCCCATCATAGGTGTTTGACAGTCCGCAGCTCTCTCCCCATCACAGGTATGTGACAGCCCCCGGCTGTCTCCACATCACAGGTGCGTGACAGGCCCCAACACTCTCCCCATCAGAGCTATTTGAAAACCCACAGCTGTTTCGGCCTCACAGGTATGTGACAACCCACAGCTCTCTCCCAATCACAGGCGAGGGACATACGCCAGCTCTCTCCCCATCACAGGTATGTGACAACCTCCAGCAGTCTCCAAATCACAGGTATGTGACAGCCACCAGCTCTCTCTGCATCACAGGTATGTGAGAGCCCAAACTCTCTCCCCATCACAAATATTTGACAGGCCCCAGCTGTCTCCACATCACAGGTATGTGACTGCCCCCAGCTGTCTCCCCATTTTAGGTATGTGGCAGCCCCCAGCTGTCTCCACATCACATGTACGGGGCAATCCCAAGGCCTCTCCCCATCAGAGGTGTTTGAGAGTCCCCAGCTGTCTCAGCATTACAAGTATGTGACAATCCCCAACTCTCTCCCAATCACAGGTGAGTGATAGCCCCCAGCTCTCGCCCCATCACAGGTATGTGACAGGCACCAGCTGTCTCCACATCACAGGCATGTGACAGCCCCCAGCTCTCTCCGCATCACAAGTGCCTGACAGGACCCAACTCTCTCCCCATCACAGGTGTGTGACAACCCCCAGCTGTCTCCGCCTCACAGGTATGTGACAGTCCCCATCTCTCTCCCCATCACAGGTGTGTGACAGCCCCCACCTATCTCCCCATCACAGGTGAGTGACGGCCCCCGGCTGTCTCCCCATCACAAGTATGTGACAGCCCCCAGCTGTCTCCGCATCAAAGGTGTCTGACAGCTCCCAACTCTCTCCCCATCACAGGTATGTTACAGTCGCAAGCTGTCTCCACATCACAGGTATGTGACAGCCACCAGCTCTATCTGCATCACAGGTATGTGACAGCCCCCAGCTCTCTCCCCATCATAGGTGCTTGACAGTGCCCAGCTCTCTCCCCATCACAGGTGTGTGACAGACCCCAGCTCTCTCCCCATCACAGGTGAGTGATAGCCCTCAGCTCTCTCCCCATCACAGGTATGTGACAGCCCCCAGGTGTCTCCACATCACAGTTGCCTGACAGCCCCCAACTCTCTACCCATCACAGGTATGTGACAGACCCCAGCATCTCCACATCACAGGTATGTGACAGCCACTAGTTATCGCCGCATCACTAGTGTGTGTAAGCCCCAGCTCTCTCCCCATCGCAGGTGTTTAACAGTCCCCATCTCTCTTACCTTCACAGGTGCGTGAGAGCCCCCAGGTCTCTCCCGATCACAGGTGAGTGACTGCCCCCAGGTCTCTCCCCATCACAGGTGTGTGACACCCCCAGCTGTCTTTGCATCACAGGTGCCTGACAGCCCCCAAATCTCTCCCCCTCACAGGTGAGTGACAGTCCCCATTTCTCTACCCGTCACAGGTGTGTGACAGCCCCCAGCTCTCTCCCCATCACAGGTGAGTGACAGGGCCCAGCTCTCCCCATGATAGGTATGTGACAACCGACAGCAGTCTCCGCCTCACAAGTGCATGACAGCCCCCAACACTCTCCCCATCACAGGTATATGACAGTCCCCAGCTGTCTCCACATCACAGGTATGTGACTGCCCCCAGCTGTCTCCCCATTATAGGTATGTGACAGCCCCCAGTTGTCTCCACATCACAGGTGTGTGACCATCCCCAGGTGTCTCCATATCACAGGTGAGTGACAATGCCTAGCTCCCTCACCTTCACAGGTGGGTGACAGCTCCCAGCTCTCTCCCCATCACAGGTGAATGACAGCCCCCATTTCTCTCCCTATTACAGGTGAGTGACAGCCCCCAGCTCTCTCCCCATCACAGGTGAGTGACAGCCCCCAGCTCTCTCCCCATCACAGGTATCTGACAGCCCCCAGCTCTCTCCCCATCACAGGTATCTGACAGCCCCCAGCTGACTCCGCATCTCAGGAGCTTGACAGCCCCCAACTCTCTCCCCATCACAGGTATGTGACAGCCCAGATTGTCTCCACATCACAGGTATGTGACTACCACTAGCGGTCTATGCATCACAGGTATCTGTGAGCCCCAGCTCTCTCCCCATCACAGGTGTTTGACAGTCCCCATCTCTCTCCCCATCAGAGGTGTGTGACTGCCCCCAGCTCTCTCCCCACCACAGGTGAGTGACAGCCCCCAGCTTTCTCCCCATCACAGGTATGTAACAGCGCCCAGCTGTCTCTGCATCACAGGTGCCTGACAGCCCCCAAATTTCTCCCCATCACAGGTATGTGTCAACCCCCAGCTGTCTCCACATCACAGGTATGTGAAAGACACCAGCTGTGTCCACATCACAGGTATGTGACAGCCCCCAGGTCTGACCCCACCACAGGTGTTTGACAGTCCCCATCTCTTTCCCCATCACAGGTGTGTGACAGCCCCCAGCTCTCTCCCCATTATAGGTGAGTGACAGCACCCAGCTGTCTCCCCATCACAGGTGATTGTAAGCCCCCAGCTCTCGCCCCATCACAGGTATGTGACCACCTCCAGGTGTCTCCACATCATAGGTGCCTGACAGCCCCCAACTCTCTCCCCATCACAGGTATGTAACAGCCCCCATCACTCTCCCCATCAGAGGTGAGTGACAGCCTCTAGCTCTCTCCCCATCACTGGTATGTGACAGCCCCCAACTCTCACCGCATCACAGGTGTGACAGACCCCAGCTCTCTCCCAATCACAGGTGTGTGAGAGCACCCAGCTATCTCCACATCACAAGTATTTGACAACCCCCAGGTGTCTCCCCATTTTAGATATGTGACAGACACCAGATGTCTCCACGTCACAGGTATGTGAAAACCCCAAGCTCTCTCACCATCACAGGTGTGTGAAGACCTCAGCTCTCTCCCCATCACACGTGAGTGATAGCCCCCAGCTCTCTCCCCATCACAGGTATGTGACAGCCCCCAGCTGTCTCCACATAACAAGTATGTGACAGCAACTACTTGACTCCGCATCACATGTATGTGACTGGCCCCAGCACTCTCCCCATCAGAAGTGTTTGACACTGCCCATCTCTTTCCCCTTCACAGGTGAGTGACAGCCCCAAGCTCCCTTCCCATCACAGATGTGTGACATACCCCAGCTCTCTCCCCATCCCCCGTGAGTGACAGCCCCCAGCACTCTCCCAATCACAGCAGTGTGACGGCCCCCAGCTGTCTTAGCATTACAAGTAAGTGACAATCCCCATCTCTCTCCCCATCACAGGTGTGTGACAGCCCGAAGCTCTCTCCCCATCACAGGTTTGTGATATCCCCCAGCTCTCTCCCCATCACCGGTGAGTTACAGCCCCCAGCTCTCTCCCTATTACAGGTATGTGACAGCCCCCACCTGTCTCAGCATCACAGGTGCCTGACAAACCACAAGTCTCTCCCAATCACAGGTATGTGAGAGTCCCCAGCTGTCTCCACATCACATGTATTTGACAATGCCAAGCTCTCTCCTCATCACAGGTGTGTGACCATCCCCAGCTGTCTCCATATCACAGGTGCCTGAAAGCCCCCAGCACTTTCCCTTTCACAGGTGGGTGACAGCCCCCATCTCTCTCCCCATCACAAGTGAGTGACAGCCCCCAGCTCTCTCCCCATCACATGTGTGTGAAGGTCCCCAGATGTCTCCATATCACAGGTGCGTGAAAGCCCCCAGCTCTCTCCCCATCACAGGTGTGTGACCGTCCCCAGGTGTCTCCATATCACCGGTGAGTGACAATGCCCAGCTCTCTCCCATTCACAGGTGTGTGACAGCCCCCAGCTCTCTCCCCATCACAGGTGAGTGACAGCCCCCAGCTCTCTCCCCATCACAGGTATCTGAGAGCCCCCATCTGTCTCCGCATCACAGGAGCCTAACAGCCCCCAACATTCTCCCCATCACAGGTATGTCACAACCCCCATTGTCTCCACATCACAGGTATGTGACAACCACAAGCTGTCTACGCATCACAGGTATGTGTGAGCCCCAGCTCTCTCCCCATCACAAGTGTGCGACAGACCCCAGCTCTCTCCCCATCACAGGTGACTGATAGGCCCCAGCTTTCTCCCCATCACAGGTATGTGACAGCCCCGTGCTGTCTCCACATCACAGGTGCCTGAGAGACCCCAACTATCTCCCCATCACAGGTATGTGTCAACCCCCAGCTGTCTCCATATCACAGATATGTAACAGCCACCCGCTTTCTCCGCATCACAGGTGAGTGACAGCCTCCAACACCCTTTCCAATCATAGGTATCTGACAGCCCCCTTCTCTCTCCCCAACACAGGTGTTTCACAGTCCCCATCTATCTTCCCATCACAAGTGCGTGACAGCCCCCAGCACACTCGCCATCACAGGTATGTGAGAGCATCCAGCCCTAAACCAATCACAGGTATGTGAGAGCCCCCAGCTGTCTCCACATTACAGGTGGCTGACAGCCCCCAAGTCTCTCCCCATCACAGGTATTTGACAGCCCCCATCTCTCTTCCCATTACAGGTGAGTAACAGACCCCAGCTCTCTCCCCATCACAGGTATGTGACAACCCATAGCTTTCTCCTCCTCACAGGTGCGTGACAGCCCCCAACTCTCTCCCCATCACAGGTATATGACAGGCCCCAGCTGTCTCCACATCAAAGGTATGTGACAGCCCCCAGCTGTCTCCTCATTATAGGTGACAGCTCCCAGCTCTCTCTCCATCACAGGTGAGGGGCAGCCCACAGCTCTGTCCCCATCACAGGTATGTGATAGTCCCCAGATGTCTCAGCGTCACAGGTATGTGACTGTCCCCATCTCTCTCCCCATCACAGGTGTGTGACAGCCCCCAGCTCTCTCCCCATCACAGGTAACTGACAACCCCCATCTGTCTCCACATCACAGGAGCCTAACAGCCCCCAATTCTCTCCCCATGACTGGTATGTGACAGCCCCCATTGTCTCCACATCACAGGTATGTGACAACCACTAGCTCTCCCCCCATCACAGGTGTTGGACAGTCCCCATCTCTCTCCTCATCACACGTATGTGACAACCCCCAGCTCTCTCCCCATTACAGGTGAGTGACAGCCCAAAGCTCTCTCCACATCACAGGTGAGTGACAGTCCCCAACTCCCTCCCCATCACAGGTGCATGACAGCCCCCAGCACTCTCCCCATCAAAGGTATGTGAAAGCCCACATCTTTCTTCCCATCACAGGTGAGTAAGAGCCCCAGCTCTCTCCCCATCACAGGTATGTTACAGCCGCCACCTGTCTCCACATCACAAGTATGTGACAACCACCAGCTCTCTCCCCATCATAGGTGTTTGACAGTGCCCATCTCTCTCCCCGTCATAGGTGTGTGACCGTCCCCAGCTCTCTCCATATCACAGGGGTGTGAAAGCCCCAGCTCTCTCCCCATCACAGGTATATTATAGCCGCCAGCTGTCTCCACATCACAGGTATGTGACAACGCCAAGCTCTCTCCTCGTCACAGGTGTGTGACCATCCCCAGCTGTCTCCATATCACAGGTGCGAGAAAGCCCCAGCTCTTTCCCCTTCACAGGTGGATGACAGCCCCCAGCTCTCGCCCCATCACAGTTGATTGACAGCCCCCATCTCTCTCCCCATCACAAGTGAGTGACAGCCACCAGCTCTCTCCCCATCTCAGTGGTGTGACCGTCCCCAGCTGTCTATATCACAGGTGCATGACAGCCTCCTACTGTCTCCCCATCACAGGTATGTCACAGCCCCCAGCTGTCTCCCCATTATAGGTATGTGATAGACCACAGCTGTCTCTATATCACAGGTATGTGACAAACCCAAGCTCTCTCCCCATCATAGGTGTTTGACCGTCCCCAGCTCTCTCCATATCACAGGTGAGTGACAACGCCCTGCTCTCTCCCCTTCACAGGTGGATGACAGCCCCCAGCTCTCTCCCCATCACAGGTGAGAGACAGCCCCCATCTCTCTCCTCATTACAGGTGAGTGACAGCCCCCAGCTCTCTCCCCATCACAGGTGAGTGGCGGCCCCCAGCTCTACCCGTCACAGGTATGTGACAGTCCCCATCTCTCTCCCCATCAAAACTGTGTGATAGCCCCCAGCTCTCTCCAGATCATAGGTGAGTGACAGACCCCAGCTGTCTCCGCATCACAGGTGCATGACAAACCCCAAGTCTCTCCTCATCACAGGTATGTGACAGCCCTCAGCTCTCTCCTCATCACAGGTGAGAGACAGCCCCCATCTCTCTCCTCATTACAGGTGAGTGACAGCCCCCAGCACTCTCCCCGTCACAGGTGAGTTGCGGCCCCTGCTCTACCCGTCACAGTTACGTGACAGCCCCCAGCTGTCTCAGCGTCACAGGTATGTGACAGTCCCCATCTCTCTCCCCATCAAATCTGTGTGATAGCCCCCAGCTCTCTCCACATCATAGGTGAGTGACAGACCGCAGCTTTCTCCCAATCACAGGTATGTGACAACTCCCATCTGTCTCCACATCACAGATGCCTGAGAGCAACCAACTTTCTCCCCATCACAGGTATGTGTTAGCCCTTAGCTGTCTCCACATCACAGGTATGTGACAACCTCCAGCAGTCTCCAAATCACAGGTATGTGACAGCCACCAGCTCTCTCTGCATCACAGGTATGTGAGAGCCCAAACTCTCTCCCCATCACAAATATTTGACAGGCCCCAGCTCTCTCCCCATCACAGGTATGTGACTGCCCCCAGCTGTCTCCCCATTTTAGGTATGTGGCAGCCCCCAGCTGTCTCCACATCACATGTACGGGGCAATCCCAAGGCCTCTCCCCATCAGAGGTGTTTGAGAGTCCCCAGCTGTCTCAGCATTACAAGTACGTGACAATCCCCAACTCTCTCCCAATCACAGGTGAGTGATAGCCCCCAGCTCTCGCCCCATCACAGGTATGTGACAGGCACCAGCTGTCTCCACATCACAGGCATGTGACAGCCCCCAGCTCTCTCCGCATCACAAGTGCCTGACAGTGCCCAGCTCTCTCCCCATCACAGGTGTGTGACAGACCCCAGCTCTCTCCCCATCACAGGTGAGTGATAGCCCTCAGCTCTCTCCCCATCACAGGTATGTGACAGCCCCCAGCTGTCTCCACATCACATGTATGGGGCAATCCCAAGGCCGCTCCCCATCAGAGGTGTTTGAGAGTCCCCAGCTGTCTCAGCATTACAAGTATGTGACAATCCCCAACTCTCTCCCAATCACAGGTGAGTGATAGCCCCCAGCTCTCTCCCCATCACAGGTATGTGACAGGCCCAAGCTGTCTCCACATCACAGGCATGTGACAGCCCCCAGCTCTCTCCGCATCACAAGTGCCTGACGGGACCCAACTCTCTCCCCATCACAGGTGTGTGACAACCCCCAGCTGTCTCCGCCTCACAGGTATGTGACAGTCCCCACCTCTCTCCCCATCACAGGTGAGTGACGGCCCCCGGCTGTCTCCCCATCACAAGTATGTGACAGCCCCCAGCTGTCTCCGCATCAAAGGTGTCTGACAGCTCCCAACTCTCTCCCCATCACAGGTATGTTACAGTCGCAAGCTGTCTCCACATCACAGGTATGTGACAGCCACCAGCTCTATCTGCATCACAGGTATGTGACAGCCCCCAGCTCTCTCCCCATCACAGGTGCTTGACAGTGCCCAGCTCTCTCCCCATCACAGGTGTGTGACAGCCCCCAGCTCTCTCCCCATCACAGGTGAGTGATAGCCCTCAGCTCTCTCCCCATCACAGGTATGTGACAGCCCCCAGCTGTCTCCACATCACAAGTATGTGACAGCAACTACCTTACTCCGCATCACAGGTATGTGACTTGCCCCAGCACTCTCCCCATCAGAAGTGTTTGACAGTCCCCATCTCTTTCCCCTTCACAAGTGAGTGAGAGCCCCAAGCTCCCTTCTCATAACAGGTGTGTGACATCCCCCAGCTCTCTCCCCATCCCCGGTGAGAGACAGCCCCCAGCTCTCTCCCAATCACAGCAGTGTGACAGCCCCCAGCTGTCTTAGAATTACAAGTAAGTGACAATCCCCATCTCTCTCCCCATCACAGGTGTGTGACAAACCCAAGCTCTCTCCCCATCACAGGTGTGTGACATCCCCCAGCTCTCTCCCTATCACCGGTGAGATACAGCCCCCCGATCTCTCCCCATAACATGTATGTGACAGCCCCCAGCTGTCTCCGCACCACATGTGCCTGACAAACCCCAAGTCTCTCCCCATCACAGGTATGTGAGAAACCCTAGCTGTCGCCACATCATAGGTATGTGACAACGCCAAGCTCTCTCCTCATCACAGGTGTGTGACCATCCCCAGCTGTCTCCATATCACAGGTGGGTGACAGCCCCCAGCTCTCGCCCCATCACAGTTGATTCACTGCCCCCATCGCTCTCCCCATCACAAGTGAGTGACAGCCCCCAGCTCTCTCCCCATCACAGGTGTGTGACCGTCCCCAGCTGTCTCCATATCACAGGTGCGTGAAAGCCCCCAGCTCTCTCCCTTTCACAGGTGGGTGACGGCCCCTAGCTATCGCTCCAACACATGTATGTGACAGCCCCCATCTCTCTCCCCATCACAAGTGAGTGACAGCCCCCAGCTCTCTCTCCATCACAGGTGTGGGACCGTCCCCAGGTGTCTCCATATCACAGGTGAGTGACAATGCCCAGCGCTCTCCCATTCACAGGTGTGTGACAGCCACCAGCTCTCGCCCCATCACAGGTGAGTGACAGCCCCCAGCTCTCTCCCCATCACAGGTGTGTGACCGTCCCCAGGTGTCTCCATATCACCGGTGAGTGACAATGCCCAGCTCTCTCCCATTCACAGGTGTGTGACAGCCCCCAGCTCTCTCCCCATCACAGGTGAGTGACAGCCCCCAGCTCTCTCCTCATCACAGGTATCTGAGAGCCCCCATCTGTCTCCGCATCACAGGAGCCTAACAGCCCCCAACATTCTCCCCATCACAGGTATGTCACAACCCCCATTGTCTCCACATCACAGGTATGTGACAACCACTAGGTGTCTACGCATCACAGGTATGGGTGAGCCCCAGCTCTCTCCCAATCACAGGTGTGCGACAGACCCCAGCTCTCTCCCCATCACAGGTGAGGGATAGACCCCAGCTTTTTCCCCATCACAGGTATGTGACAGCGCCCAGCTGATTCCGCATCACAGGAGCCTGACAGCCCCCAACTTTCTCCCCTTCACAGGTATGTGTCAACCTCCAGCTGTCTCCACATCACAGGTATGTGAAACACACCAGCTGTCTCCGCATCACAGGTATCTGACAGCCCCCAGGTCTCTCCCCATCACAGGTATTTGACAGTCCCCATCTCTTTCCCCATCACAGGTGTGTGACAGACCCCAGCTCTCTCCCCATTTCAGGTGAACAAGAGATCCCAGCTCTCTCCGCATCACAGGTATATGAGAGACTCCATCTTTCTCCGCATCACAGGACCCTAACACCCCCAACTCTCTCCCCATCAGAGGTATGTCACAACCCCCATTATCTCCACATCAGGGAGATGTGACAACCACTAGCTTTCTGTGCATCATAGGTATGTGTGAGCACCCAGCTCTCTCCCAATTACAGGTATATGATAGCCCCCAGCAGTCTCCACATCACAGGTATGTGACAACGACAAGCTCTCTCCCCATCACAGGTATGTGACAGCCCCCACCTGTCTCCACATCACCGGTGAGTGACAGCCCCAGCTCTACACCCATCACCGGGGTGTGACAGCCCCCAGCTGTCTCAGCATTACAAGTATGTGACAATCCCCAACTCTCTCCCCATCACAGGTGTGTGACAGCCCGCAGCTCTCTCCCCATCACAGGTATGTGACAGGCCCCAGCTGTCTCCACATCACAGGCATGTGACAGCCCCCAGCTCTCTCCGCATCACAAGTGCCTGACAGGACCCAACTCTCTCCCCATCACAGGTGTGTGAGAACCCCCAGCTGTCTCCGCCTCACAGGTATGTGACAGTCCCCATCTCTCTCCCCATCGCAGGTGTGTGACAGCCCCCACCTCTCTCCCCATCACAGGTGAGTGACGGCCCCCGGCTGTCTCCCCATCACAAGTATGTGACAGCCCACAGCTGTCTCCGCATCAAAGGTGTCTGACAGCTCCCAACTCTCTCCCCATCACAGGTATGTTACAGTCGCAAGCTGTCTCCACATCACAGGTATGTGACAGCCACCAGCTCTATCTGCATCACAGGTATGTGACAGCCCCCAGCTCTCTCCCCATCATAGGTGCTTGACAGTGCCCAGCTCTCTCCCCATCACAGGTGTGTGACAGACCCCAGCTCTCTCCCCATCACAGGTGAGTGATAGCCCTCAGCTCTCTCCCCATCACAGGTATGTGACAGCCCCCAGCTGTCTCCACATCACGAGTATGTGACAGCAACTACCTTACTCCGCATCACATGTATGTGACTTGCCCCAGCACTCTCCCCATCAGAAGTGTTTGACAGTCCCCATCTCTTTCCCCTTCACAAGTGAGTGAGAGCCCCAAGCTCCCTTCCCATCACAGGTGTGTGACATCCCCCAGCTCTCTCCCCATCCCCGGTGAGAGACAGCCCCCAGCTCTCTCCCAATCACAGCAGTGTGACAGCCCCCAGCTGTCTTAGAATTACAAGTAAGTGACAATCCCCATCTCTCTCCCCATCACAGGTGTGTGACAAACCCAAGCTCTCTCCCCATCACAGGTGTGTGACATCCTCCAGCTCTCTCCCTATCACCGGTGAGATACAGCCCCCCGATCTCTCCCTATAACATGTATGTGACAGCCCCCAGCTGTCTCCGCACCACATGTGCCTGACAAACCCCAAGTCTCTCCCCATCACAGGTATGTGAGAACCCCCAGCTGTCGCCACATCATAGGTATGTGACAACGCCAAGCTCTCTCCTCATCACAGGTGTGTGACCATCCCAAGCTGTCTCCATATCACAGGTGGGTGACAGCCCCCAGCTCTCGCACCATCACAGTTGATTCACTGCCCCCATCGCTCTCCCCATCACAAGTGAGTGACAGCCCCCAGCTCTCTCCCCACCACAGGTGTGTGACCGTCCCCAGCCGTCTCCATATCACAGGTGCGTGAAAGCCCCCAGCTCTCTCCCTTTCACAGGTGGGTGACGGCCCCTAGCTATCGCTCCAACACACGTATGTGACAGCCCCCATCTCTCTCCCCATCACAAGTGAGTGACAGCCCCCAGCTCTCTCTCCATCACAGGTGTGTGACCGTCCCCAGGTGTCTCCATATCACAGGTGAGTGACAATGCCCAGCTCTCTCCCATTCACAGGTGTGTGACAGCCACCAGCTCTCGCCCCATCACATGTGAGTGACAGCCCCCAGCTCTCTCCCCATCACAGGTGTCTGAGAGACCTTAGCTGTCTCCGCATCAAAGGAGCCTAACAGCCCCCAACTCTCTCCCCATCACAGGTATGTCACAACGCCCATTGTCTCCACATCACAGGTATGTGACAACCACTAGCTGTCTACGCATCACAGGTATATGTGAGCCCCAGCTCTCTCCCCATCATAGGGGAGTGACAACCCCCAGCTCTCTCCCCATCACAGGTGTGCGACAGACCCCAGCTCTCTCCCCATCACAGGTGAGTGATAGGCCCCAGCTTTCTCCCCATCACAGGTATGTGACAGCCCCCAGCTGATTCCACATCACAGGAGCCTGAGAGCCCCCAACTTTTTCCCCATCACAGGTATGTGGCAGCCCCCAGCTGTCTCCACATCACAGGTATGTGAAACACACCAGCTGTCTCCGCATCACAGGTATCTGACAGCCCCCAGGTCTCTCCCCATCACAGGTGTTTGACAGTCCCCATCTCTTTCCCCATCACAGGTGTGTGAAAGACCCCAGCTCTCTCCCCATTTCAGGTGAGCAAGAGATCCCAGCTCTCTACCCAACACAGGTATATGAGAGCCCCCAATTTTCTCCGCATCACAGGACCATAACAGCCCCCAACTCTCTCCCAATCACATGTATATCACAACCCCCATTGTCTCCACGTCACAGGGATGTGACAACCACTAGCTGTCTCTGCATCATAGGTATATGTGAGCCCCCAGCTCTCCCCCAATCACAGTAGTGTGACAGCCCCCATCTGTCTTAGCATTAAAAGTAAGTGACAATCCCCATCTCTCTCCCCATCAGAGGTGTGTGACAACCCCAAGCTCTCTCCCCATCACAGGTGTGTGACATCCCACAGCTCTCTCCCCATCACCGGTGAGTTACAGCCCCAAGCTCTCTCCCCATCACAGGTATGTGACAGCCCCCAGCTGTCTCCACATCACAGTTGCCTGACAAACCCCAAGTCTCTCCCCATAACAGGTATGTGACAACCCCCAGCTGTCTCCACATCAGAGGTATGTGACAACGCCAAGCTCTCTCCTCGTCACAGGTGTGTGACCATCCCTAGCTGTCTCCATATCACAGGTGCGAGAAAGCCCCAGCTCTTTCCCCTTCACAGGTGGATGACAGCCCCCAGCTCTCGCCCCATCACAGTTGATTGACAGCCTCCATCTCTCTCCCCATCACAAGTGAGTGACAGCCACCAGCTCTCTCCCCATCACAGTTGTGTGACCGTCCCCAGCTGTCTATATCACAGGTGCGTAAAAGCCTCCTACTCTCTCCCCATCACAGGTATGTCACAGCCCCCAGCTGTCTCCCCATTATAGGTATGTGATAGACCACAGCTGTCTCTATATCACAGGTATGTGACAAACACAAGCTCTCTCCCCATCATAGGTGTTTGACCGACCCCAGCTCTCTCCATATCACAGGTGAGTGACAACGCCCAGCTCTCTCCCCTTCACAGGTGGATGACAGCCCCCAGCTCTCTCCCCATCACAGGTGAGAGACAGCCCCCATCTCTCTCCTCATTACAGGTGAGTGACAGCCCCCAGCTCTCTCCCCATCACAGGTGAGTGGCGGCCCCCAGCTCTACCCGTCACAGGTATGTGACAGTCCCCATCTCTCTCCCCATCAAAACTGTGTGATAGCCCCCAGCTCTCTCCAGATCATAGGTGAGTGACAGAACCCAGCTATCTCCCAATCACAGGTATGTGACAACTCTCAGCTGTCTCCACATCACAGATGCCTGACAGCACCCAACTTTCTCCCCATCACAAGTATGTGTTAGCCCTTAGCTGTCTCCACATCACAGGTATGTGAAAGACACCAGCTGTCTCCGCATCACATGTATGTGACAGCCCCAGTTCTCTCCCCATCACAGGTGTTTGACAGTCCGCATGTCATTCCCCATCACAGGTGTGTGATAGCCGCGAGCTCTCTCCCCATTAGAGGTGAGTGACAGCCCCCAGCTCTCTCCCCATCACAGGTGTGTCAGTCCCCAGCTCTCTCCCCATCACAGGGGAGTGACAGTCCCTATCCCTTCCCCTTCTCAGGTATGTGAGAGACCCCACCTCTGTCCCCATCACAGGTGTTAGACAGTCCCCATCTCCCGTGCCATCACAGGTGTGTGACAGCCCCAAGCTCTCCCTCCATCACAGGTGTGTGACCGTCCCCATCTATCTCCATATCACAGGTGCGTGACAACGCCCAGCTCTCTCCCCTTCACAGGTGAGTGACAGTCCCCAGCTCTCTCCACATCACAGGTGAGTGACAGCCCCCAGCTCTCTCCCCATCTCAGGTGAGTGACACCCCCCAGCTCTCTCCCCATCAGAGGTAGTTGACAGACCCCAGGTGTCACCGCATCACAGTTGCCTGGCAGACCCCAACTGTCTACCCATCACAGGTGTGTGACCGACCCCAGCTGTCTCCATATAACAGGTGCGTGACAGCCCCAGCTCGCTCCCCATCACAGGTGATTGACATACCTCATCTCTCTTCCCATCTAAGGTGAGTAACAGCCCTCAGCTCTCTCCCCATCACAAGTATGTGACAGCCCCCAGCTGTAACAGCATCACAGGTATGTGACAGTCCCCATCTCTCTCCCCATCACAGGTGTGTGACAGCCAGAAACTGTCTCCCCATCACAGGTGAGTGACGGCCCCCAGCTCTCTCCCAATTACAGGTATACGATAGCCCCCAGCAGTCTCCACATCACAGGTATGTGACAACGACAAGCTCTCTCCCCATCAGAGGTGTGTGACCGTCCCCAGTTGTCTCCATATCACAGGTGCGTGAAAGCCCCCAGCTCTCTCCCCTTCACAGGTGAGTGACAGCCCCCAGCTCTCTCCCCATCACAGGTATGTGACAGCCCCCAGCTGTCTCCACATCACAGGTATGTGACAGCCCCCAGCTCTCTCCCCATCACAGGTATGTGGCAGCCCCCAGCTGTCTCAGCATAACAGGTATGTGACAGTCCGCATCTCTCTCCCCATCACCGGTGAGTGACAGCCCCAGCTCTACACCCATCACCGGGGTGTGACAGCCCCCAGCTGTCTCAGCATTACAAGTATGTGAAAATCCCCAACTCTCTCCCCATCACAGGTGTGTGACAGCCCGCAGCTCTCTCCCCATCACAGGTATGTGACAGCCACCAGCAGTCTCCACATCACAGGTGACTGACAGCCCCCAGCTCTCTCCCCATCATAGGTGTTTGACAGTCCGCAGCTCTCTCCCCATCACCGGTGTGTGACAGCCCCCAGCTGTCTCAGCATTACAAGTAAGTGACAATCCCCATCTCTCTCCCCATCACAGGTGTGTGACAACCCCAAGCTCTCTCCCCATCACAGGTGTGTTACATGCCCCAGCTCTCTCCCCATCACTGGTGAGTTACAGCCCCCTAGCTCTCTCCCCATCACAGGTATGTGACAGCCCCCAGCTGTCTCCGCATCACAGGTGCATGACAAACCCCAAGTCTCTCCTCATCACAGGTATGTGACAGCCCCCAGCTCTCTCCCCATCACAGGTGAGAGATAGCCCCCATCTCTCTCCTCATTACAGGTGAGTGACAGCCCCCAGCTCTCTCCCCATCACAGGTGAGTTGCGGCCCCTGCTCTACCCGTCACAGTTACGTGACAGCCCCCAGCTGTCTCAGCGTCACAGGTATGTGACAGTCCACATCTCTCTCCCCATCAAAGCTGTGTGATAGCCCCCAGCTCTCTTCACATCATAGGTGAGTGACAGACCGCAGCTTTCTCCCAATCACAGGTATGTGACAACTCCCATCTGTCTCCACATCACAGATGCCTGAGAGCAGCCAACTTTCTCCCCATCACAGGTATGTGTTAGCCCTTAGCTGTCTCCACATCACAGGTATGTGAAAGACACCAGCTGTCTCCGCATCACAGGTATGTGACAGCCCCCAGGTCTCTCCCCATCACAGGTGTTTGACAGTCCGCCTGTGTTTCCCCATCACAGGTTTGTGATAGCCGCGAGCTCTCTCCCCATTAGAGGTGAGTGACAGCCCCCAGCTCTCTCCCCATCACAGGTGTGTCAGTCCCCAGCTCTCTCCCCATCACACGTGCGTGACCGTCCCCAGTTGTCTCCATATCACAGGTGCGTGACAGCCCCAGCTCGCTCCCCATCACAGGTGATTGACATACCTCATCTCTCTTCCCATCTCAGGTGAGTGACAGCCCTCAGCTCTCTCCCCATCACAAGTATGTGACAGCCCCCACCTGTCTCCACATCACAGGTATGTGACAGCCCCCAGCTCTTTCCCCATCACAGGTATGTGACAGCCCCCAGCTGTCTCAGCATAACAGGTATGTGACAGTCCGCATCTCTCTCCCCATCACCGGTGAGTGACAACCCCAGCTCTACACCCATCACCGGGGTGTGACAGCCCCCAGCTGTCTCAGCATTACAAGTATGTGACAATCCCCAACTCTCTCCCCATCACAGGTGTGTGACAGCCCGCAGCTCTCTCCCCATCATAGGTATGTGACAGCCACCAGCAGTCTACACATCACAGGTGACTGACAGCCCCCAGCTCTCTCCCCATCATAGGTGTTTGACAGTCCGCAGCTCTCTCCCCATCACAGGTATGTGACAGCCCCCAGCTGTCTCCACATCACAGGTGCGTGACAGGCCCCAACTCTCTCCCCATCAGAGCTATTTGACAACCCACAGCTGTTTCGGCCTCACAGGTATGTGACAACCCACAGCTCTCTCCCAATCACAGGCGAGGGACAGACCCCAGCTCTCTCCCCATCACAGGTATGTGACAACCACCAGCTGTCTCCAAATCACAGGTATGTGACAGCCACCAGCTCTCTCTGCATCACAGGTATGTGAGAGCCCAAACTCTCTCCCCATCACAAATATTTGACAGGCCCCAGCTGTCTCCACATCACAGGTATGTGACTGCCCCCAGCTGTCTCCCCATTTTAGGTATGTGGCAGCTCCCAGCTGTCTCCACATCACATGTATGGGGCAATCCCAAGGCCTCTCCCCATCAGAGGTGTTTGAGAGTCCCCAGCTGTCTCAGCATTACAAGTATGTGACAATCCCCAACTCTCTCCCAATCACAGGTGAGTGATAGCCCCCAGCTCTCTCCCCATCACAGGTATGTGACAGGCCCCAGCTGTCTCCACATCACAGGCATGTGACAGCCCCCAGCTCTCTCTGCATCACAAGTGCCTGACAGGACCCAACTCTCTCCCCATCACAGGTGTGTGACAACCCCCAGCTGTCTCCGCCTCACAGGTATGTGACAGTCCCCATCTCTCTCCCCATCACAGGTGTGTGACAGCCCCCACCTCTCTCCCCATCACAGGTGAGTGACGGCCCCCGGCTGTCTCCCCATCACAAGTATGTGACAGCCCACAGCTGTCTCCGCATCAAAGGTGTCTGACAGCTCCCAACTCTCTCCCCATCACAGGTATGTTACAGTCGCAAGCTGTCTCCACATCACAGGTATGTGACAGCCCCCAGCTCTCTCCCCATCATAGGTGCTTGACAGTGCCCAGCTCTCTCCCCATCACAGGTGTGTGACAGACCCCAGCTCTCTCCCCATCACAGGTGTGTGACAGACCCCAGCTCTCTCCCCATCACAGGTGAGTGATAGCCCTCAGCTCTCTCCCCATCACAGGTATGTGACAGCCCCCAGCTGTCTCCACATCACGAGTATGTGACAGCAACTACCTTACTCCGCATCACAGGTATGTGACTTGCCCCAGCACTCTCCCCATCAGAAGTGTTTGACAGTCCCCATCTCTTTCCCCTTCACAAGTGAGTGAGAGCCCCAAGCTCCCTTCCCATCACAGGTGTGTGACATCCCCCAGCTCTTTCCGCATCCCCGGTGAGAGACAGCCCCCAGCTCTCTCCCAATCACAGCAGTGTGACAGCCCCCAGCTGTCTTAGAATTACAAGTAAGTGACAATCCCCATCTCTCTCCCCATCACAGGTGTGTGACAAACCCAAGCTCTCTCCCCATCACAGGTGTGTGACATCCCCCAGCTCTCTCCCTATCACCGGTGAGATACAGCCCCCCGATCTCTCCCCATAACAGGTATGTGACAGCCCCCATCTGTCTCCGCACCACATGTGCCTGACAAACCCCAAGTCTCTCCCCATCACAGGTATGTGAGAACCCCCAGCTGTCGCCACATCATAGGTATGTGACAACGCCAAGCTCTCTCCTCATCACAGGTGTGTGACCATCCCCAGCTGTCTCCATATCACAGGTGGGTGACAGCCCCCAGCTCTCGCCCCATCACAGTTGATTCACTGCCCCCATCGCTCTCCCCATCACAAGTGAGTGACAGCCCCCAGCTCTCTCCCCATCACAGGTATGTGACCCTCCCCAGCCGTCTCCATATCACAGGTGCGTGAAAGCCCCCAGCTCTCTCCCTTTCACAGGTGGGTGACGGCCCATAGCTATCGCTCCAACACACGTATGTGACAGCCCCCATCTCTCTCCCCATCACAAGTGAGTGACAGCCCCCAGCTCTCTCTCCATCACAGGTGTGTGACCGTCCCCAGATGTCTCCATATCACAGGTGAGTGACAATGCCCAGCTCTCTCCCATTCACAGGTGTGTGACAGCCACCAGCTCTCGCCCCATCACAGGTGAGTGACAGGCCCCAGCTCTCTCCCCATCACAGGTGTCTGAGAGACCTTAGCTGTCTCCGCATCAAAGGAGCCTAACAGCCCCCAACTCTCTCCCCATCACAGGTATGTCACAACGCCCATTGTCTCCACATCACAGGTATGTGACAACCACTAGCTGTCTACGCATCACAGGTATATGTGAGCCCCAGCTCTCTCCCCATCATAGGGGAGTGACAACCCCCAGCTCTCTCCCCATCACAGGTGTGCGACAGACCCCAGCTCTCTCCCCATCACAGGTGAGTGATAGGCCCCAGCTTTCTCCCCATCACAGGTATGTGACAGCCCCCAGCTGATTCCACATCACAGGAGCCTGAGAGCCCCCAACTTTTTCCCCATCACAGGTATGTGGCAGCCCCCAGCTGTCTCCACATCACAGGTATGTGAAACACACCAGCTGTCTCCGCATCACAGGTATCTGACAGCCCCCAGGTCTCTCCCCATCACAGGTGTTTGACAGTCCCCATCTCTTTCCCCATCACAGGTGTGTGAAAGACCCCAGCTCTCTCCCCATTTCAGGTGAGCAAGAGATCCCAGCTCTCTACCCAACACAGGTATATGAGAGCCCCCAATTTTCTCCGCATCACAGGACCATAACAGCCCCCAACTCTCTCCCAATCACATGTATATCACAACCCCCATTGTCTCCACGTCACAGGGATGTGACAACCACTAGCTGTCTCTGCATCATAGGTATGTGTGAGCCCCCAGCTCTCCCCCAATCACAGTAGTGTGACAGCCCCCATCTGTCTTAGCATTAAAAGTAAGTGACAATCCCCATCTCTCTCCCCATCAGAGGTGTGTGACAACCCCAAGCTCTCTCCCCATCACAGGTGTGTGACATCCCACAGCTCTCTCCCCATCACCGGTGAGTTACAGCCCCAAGCTCTCTCCCCATCACAGGTATGTGACAGCCCCCAGCTGTCTCCACATCACAGTTGCCTGACAAACCCCAAGTCTCTCCCCATAACAGGTATGTGACAACCCCCAGCTGTCTCCACATCAGAGGTATGTGACAACGCCAAGCTCTCTCCTCGTCACAGGTGTGTGACCATCCCCAGCTGTCTCCATATCACAGGTGCGAGAAAGCCCCAGCTCTTTCCCCTTCACAGGTGGATGACAGCCCCCAGCTCTCGCCCCATCACAGTTGATTGACAGCCCCCATCTCTCTCCCCATCACAAGTGAGTGACAGCCACCAGCTCTCTCCCCATCACAGTTGTGTGACCGTCCCCAGCTGTCTATATCACAGGTGCGTAAAAGCCTCCTACTCTCTCCCCATCACAGGTATGTCACAGCCCCCAGCTGTCTCCCCATTATAGGTATGTGATAGACCACAGCTGTCTCTATATCACAGGTATGTGACAAACACAAGCTCTCTCCCCATCATAGGTGTTTGACCGACCCCAGCTCTCTCCATATCACAGGTGAGTGACAACGCCCAGCTCTCTCCCCTTCACAGGTGGATGACAGCCCCCAGCTCTCTCCCCATCACAGGTGAGAGACAGCCCCCATCTCTCTCCTCATTACAGGTGAGTGACAGCCCCCAGCTCTCTCCCCATCACAGGTGAGTGGCGGCCCCCAGCTCTACCCGTCACAGGTATGTGACAGTCCCCATCTCTCTCCCCATCAAAACTGTGTGATAGCCCCCAGCTCTCTCCAGATCATAGGTGAGTGACAGACCCCAGCTATCTCCCAATCACAGGTATGTGACAACTCTCAGCTGTCTCCACATCACAGATGCCTGACAGCACCCAACTTTCTCCCCATCACAAGTATGTGTTAGCCCTTAGCTGTCTCCACATCAGAGGTATGTGAAAGACACCAGCTGTCTCCGCATCACATGTATGTGACAGCCCCAGTTCTCTCCCCATCACAGGTGTTTGACAGTCCGCATGTCATTCCCCATCACAGGTGTGTGATAGCCGCGAGCTCTCTCCCCATTAGAGGTGAGTGACAGCCCCCAGCTCTCTCCCCATCACAGGTGTGTCAGTCCCCAGCTCTCTCCCCATCACAGGGGAGTGACAGTCCCTATCCCTTCCCCTTCTCAGGTATGTGAGAGACCCCACCTCTGTCCCCATCACAGGTGTTAGACAGTCCCCATCTCCCGTGCCATCACAGGTGTGTGACAGCCCCAAGATCTCCCTCCATCACAGCTGTGTGACCGTCCCCATCTATCTCCATATCACAGGTGCGTGACAACGCCCAGCTCTCTCCCCTTCACAGGTGAGTGACAGCCCCCAGCTCTCTCCCCATCACAGGTATGTGACAGCCCCCAGCTGTCTCCACATCACAGGTATGTGACAGCCCCCAGCTCTCTCCCCATCACAGGTATGTGACAGCCCCCAGCTGTCTCAGCATAACAGGTATGTGACAGTCCGCATCTCTCTCCCCATCACCGGTGAGTGACAGCCCCAGCTCTACACCCATCACCGGGGTGTGACAGCCCCCAGCTGTCTCAGCATTACAAGTATGTGAAAATCCCCAACTCTCTCCCCATCACAGGTGTGTGACAGCCCGCAGCTCTCTCCCCATCACAGGTATGTGACAGCCACCAGCAGTCTCCACATCACAGGTGACTGACAGCCCCCAGCTCTCTCCCCATCATAGGTGTTTGACAGTCCGCAGCTCTCTCCCCATCACCGGTGTGTGACAGCCCCCAGCTGTCTCAGCATTACAAGTAAGTGACAATCCCCATCTCTCTCCCCATCACAGGTGTGTGACAACCCCAAGCTCTCTCCCCATCACAGGTGTGTTACATGCCCCAGCTCTCTCCCCATCACTGGTGAGTTACAGCCCCCTAGCTCTCTCCCCATCACAGGTATGTGACAGCCCCCAGCTGTCTCCGCATCACAGGTGCATGACAAACCCCAAGTCTCTCCTCATCACAGGTATGTGACAGCCCCCAGCTCTCTCCCCATCACAGGTGAGAGATAGCCCCCATCTCTCTCCTCATTACAGGTGAGTGACAGCCCCCAGCTCTCTCCCCATCACAGGTGAGTTGCGGCCCCTGCTCTACCCGTCACAGTTACGTGACAGCCCCCAGCTGTCTCAGCGTCACAGGTATGTGACAGTCCACATCTCTCTCCCCATCAAAGCTGTGTGATAGCCCCCAGCTCTCTTCACATCATAGGTGAGTGACAGACCGCAGCTTTCTCCCAATCACAGGTATGTGACAACTCCCATCTGTCTCCACATCACAGATGCCTGAGAGCAGCCAACTTTCTCCCCATCACAGGTATGTGTTAGCCCTTAGCTGTCTCCACATCACAGGTATGTGAAAGACACCAGCTGTCTCCGCATCACAGGTATGTGACAGCCCCCAGGTCTCTCCCCATCACAGGTGTTTGACAGTCCGCCTGTGTTTCCCCATCACAGGTTTGTGATAGCCGCGAGCTCTCTCCCCATTAGAGGTGAGTGACAGCCCCCAGCTCTCTCCCCATCACAGGTGTGTCAGTCCCCAGCTCTCTCCCCATCACACGTGCGTGACCGTCCCCAGTTGTCTCCATATCACAGGTGCGTGACAGCCCCAGCTCGCTCCCCATCACAGGTGATTGACATACCTCATCTCTCTTCCCATCTCAGGTGAGTAACAGCCCTCAGCTCTCTCCCCATCACAAGTATGTGACAGCCCCCACCTGTCTCCACATCACAGGTATGTGACAGCCCCCAGCTCTTTCCCCATCACAGGTATGTGACAGCCCCCAGCTGTCTCAGCATAACAGGTATGTGACAGTCCGCATCTCTCTCCCCATCACCGGTGAGTGACAACCCCAGCTCTACACCCATCACCGGGGTGTGACAGCCCCCAGCTGTCTCAGCATTACAAGTATGTGACAATCCCCAACTCTCTCCCCATCACAGGTGTGTGACAGCCCGCAGCTCTCTCCCCATCATAGCTATGTGACAGCCACCAGCAGTCTACACATCACAGGTGACTGACAGCCCCCAGCTCTCTCCCCATCATAGGTGTTTGACAGTCCGCAGCTCTCTCCCCATCACAGGTATGTGACAGCCCCCAGCTGTCTCCACATCACAGGTGCGTGACAGGCCCCAACTCTCTCCCCATCAGAGCTATTTGACAACCCACAGCTGTTTCGGCCTCACAGGTATGTGACAACCCACAGCTCTCTCCCAATCACAGGCGAGGGACAGACCCCAGCTCTCTCCCCATCACAGGTATGTGACAACCACCAGCTGTCTCCAAATCACAGGTATGTGACAGCCACCAGCTCTCTCTGCATCACAGGTATGTGAGAGCCCAAACTCTCTCCCCATCACAAATATTTGACAGGCCCCAGCTGTCTCCACATCACAGGTATGTGACTGCCCCCAGCTGTCTCCCCATTTTAGGTATGTGGCAGCTCCCAGCTGTCTCCACATCACATGTATGGGGCAATCCCAAGGCCTCTCCCCATCAGAGGTGTTTGAGAGTCCCCAGCTGTCTCAGCATTACAAGTATGTGACAATCCCCAACTCTCTCCCAATCACAGGTGAGTGATAGCCCCCAGCTCTCTCCCCATCACAGGTATGTGACAGGCCCCAGCTGTCTCCACATCACAGGCATGTGACAGCCCCCAGCTCTCTCTGCATCACAAGTGCCTGACAGGACCCAACTCTCTCCCCATCACAGGTGTGTGACAACCCCCAGCTGTCTCCGCCTCACAGGTATGTGACAGTCCCCATCTCTCTCCCCATCACAGGTGTGTGACAGCCCCCACCTCTCTCCCCATCACAGGTGAGTGACGGCCCCCGGCTGTCTCCCCATCACCAGTATGTGACAGCCCACAGCTGTCTCCGCATCAAAGGTGTCTGACAGCTCCCAACTCTCTCCCCATCACAGGTATGTTACAGTCGCAAGCTGTCTCCACATCACAGGTATGTGACAGCCACCAGCTCTATCTGCATCACAGGTATGTGACAGCCCCCAGCTCTCTCCCCATCATAGGTGCTTGACAGTGCCCAGCTCTCTCCCCATCACAGGTGTGTGACAGACCCCAGCTCTCTCCCCATCACAGGTGAGTGATAGCCCTCAGCTCTCTCCCCATCACAGGTATGTGACAGCCCCCAGCTGTCTCCACATCACAAGTATGTGACAGCAACTACCTTACTCCGCATCACAGGTATGTGACTTGCCCCAGCACTCTCCCCATCAGAAGTGTTTGACAGTCCCCATCTCTTTCCCCTTCACAAGTGAGTGAGAGCCCCAAGCTCCCTTCCCATCACAGGTGTGTGACATCCCCCAGCTCTTTCCGCATCCCCGGTGAGAGACAGCCCCCACCTCTCTCCCAATCACAGCAGTGTGACAGCCCCCAGCTGTCTTAGAATTACAAGTAAGTGACAATCCCCATCTCTCTCCCCATCACAGGTGTGTGACAAACCCAAGCTCTCTCCCCATCACAGGTGTGTGACATCCCCCAGCTCTCTCCCTATCACCGGTGAGATACAGCCCCCCGATCTCTCCCCATAACAGGTATGTGACAGCCCCCATCTGTCTCCGCACCACATGTGCCTGACAAACCCCAAGTCTCTCCCCATCACAGGTATGTGAGAACCCCCAGCTGTCGCCACATCATAGGTATGTGACAACGCCAAGCTCTCTCCTCATCACAGGTGTGTGACCATCCCCAGCTGTCTCCATATCACAGGTGGGTGACAGCCCCCAGCTCTCGCCCCATCACAGTTGATTCACTGCCCCCATCGCTCTCCCCATCACAAGTGAGTGACAGCCCCCAGCTCTCTCCCCATCACAGGTGTGTCAGTCCCCAGCTCTCTCCCCATCACAGGGGAGTGACAGTCCCTATCCCTTCCCCTTCTCAGGTATGTGAGAGACCCCACCTCTGTCCCCATCACAGGTGTTAGACAGTCCCCATCTCCCGTGCCATCACAGGTGTGTGACAGCCCCAAGCTCTCCCTCCATCACAGGTGTGTGACCGTCCCCATCTATCTCCATATCACAGGTGCGTGACAACGCCCAGCTCTCTCCCCTTCACAGGTGAGTGACAGTCCCCAGCTCTCTCCACATCACAGGTGAGTGACAGCCCCCAGCTCTCTCCCCATCTCAGGTGAGTGACACCCCCCAGCTCTCTCCCCATCAGAGGTAGTTGACAGACCCCAGGTGTCACCGCATCACAGTTGCCTGGCAGACCCCAACTGTCTACCCATCACAGGTGTGTGACCGACCCCAGCTGTCTCCATATAACAGGTGCGTGACAGCCCCAGCTCGCTCCCCATCACAGGTGATTGACATACCTCATCTCTCTTCCCATCTCAGGTGAGTAACAGCCCTCAGTTCTCTCCCCATCACAAGTATGTGACAGCCCCCAGCTGTAACAGCATCACAGGTATGTGACAGTCCCCATCTCTCTCCCCATCACAGGTGTGTGACAGCCAGAAACTGTCTCCCCATCACAGGTGAGTGACGGCCCCCAGCTCTCTCCCAATTACAGGTATATGATAGCCCCCAGCAGTCTCCACATCACAGGTATGTGACAACGACAAGCTCTCTCCCCATCAGAGGTGTGTGACCGTCCCCAGTTGTCTCCATATCACAGGTGCGTGAAAGCCCCCAGCTCTCTCCCCTTCACAGGTGGGTGACAGCCCCAAGCTCTCTCCTGATCACAGGTGAGTGACAGCCCCCAGCTCTCTCCCCATCACAGGTATGTGACAGCCCCCAGCTGTCTCCACATCACAGGTATGTGACAGCCCCCAGCTCTCTCCCCATCACAGGTATGTGACAGCCCCCAGCTGTCTCAGCATAACAGGTATGTGACACTCCGCATCACTCTCCCCATCACCGGTGAGTGACAGCCCCAGCTCTACACCCATCACCGGGGTGTGACAGCCCCCAGCTGTCTCAGCATTACAAGTATGTGACAATCCCCAACTCTCTCCCCATCACAGGTGTGTGACAGCCCGCAGCTCTCTCCCCATCACAGGTATGTGACAGCCACCAGCAGTCTCCACATCACAGGTGACTGACAGCCCCCAGCTCTCTCGCCATCATAGGTGTTTGACAGTCCGCAGCTCTCTCCCCATCACCGGTGTGAGACAGCCCCCAGCTGTCTCAGCATTACAAGTAAGTGACAATCCCCATCTCTCTCCCCATCACAGGTGTGTGACAACCCCAAGCTCTCTCCCCATCACAGGTGTGTTACATGCCCCAGCTTTCTCCCCATCACTGGTGAGTTACAGCCCCCAGCTCTCTCCCCATCACAGGTATGTGACAGCCCCCAGCTGTCTCCGCATCACAGGTGCATGACAAACCCCAAGTCTCTCCTCATCACAGGTATGTGACAGCCCCCAGCTCTCTCCCCATCACAGGTGAGAGATAGCCCCCATCTCTCTCCTCATTACAGGTGAGTGACAGCCCCCAGCTCTCTCCCCATCACAGGTGAGTTGCGGCCCCTGCTCTACCCGTCACAGTTACGTGACAGCCCCCAGCTGTCTCAGCGTCACAGGTATGTGACAGTCCACATCTCTCTCCCCATCAAAGCTGTGTGATAGCCCCCAGCTCTCTTCACATCATAGGTGAGTGACAGACCGCAGCTTTCTCCCAATCACAGGTATGTGACAACTCCCATCTGTCTCCACATCACAGATGCCTGAGAGCAGCCAACTTTCTCCCCATCACAGGTATGTGTTAGCCCTTAGCTGTCTCCACATCACAGGTATGTGAAAGACACCAGCTGTCTCCGCATCACAGGTATGTGACAGCCCCCAGGTCTCTCCCCATCACAGGTGTTTGACAGTCCGCCTGTGTTTCCCCATCACAGGTTTGTGATAGCCGCGAGCTCTCTCCCCATTAGAGGTGAGTGACAGCCCCCAGCTCTCTCCCCATCACAGGTGTGTCAGTCCCCAGCTCTCTCCCCATCACACGTGCGTGACCGTCCCCAGTTGTCTCCATATCACAGGTGCGTGAAAGCCCCCAGCTCTCTCCCCTTCACAGGTGGGTGACAGCCCCAATCTCTCTCCTGATCACAGGTGACTGACAGCCCCCAGCTCTCTCCCCATCACAAGTATGTGACAGCCCCCACCTGTCTCCACATCACAGGTATGTGACAGCCCCCAGCTCTTTCCCCATCACAGGTATGTGACAGCCCCCAGCTGTCTCAGCATAACAGGTATGTGACAGTCCGCATCTCTCTCCCCATCACCGGTGAGTGACAACCCCAGCTCTACACCCATCACCGGGGTGTGACAGCCCCCAGCTGTCTCAGCATTACAAGTATGTGACAATCCCCAACTCTCCCCATCACAGGTGTGTGACAGCCCGCAGCTCTCTCCCCATCATAGGTATGTGACAGCCACCAGCAGTCTACACATCACAGGTGACTGACAGCCCCCAGCTCTCTCCCCATCATAGGTGTTTGACAGTCCGCAGCTCTCTCCCCATCACAGGTATGTGACAGCCCCCAGCTGTCTCCACATCACAGGTGCGTGACAGGCCCCAACTCTCTCCCCATCAGAGCTATTTGACAACCCACAGCTGTTTCGGCCTCACAGGTATGTGACAACCCACAGCTCTCTCCCAATCACAGGCGAGGGACAGACCCCAGCTCTCTCCCCATCACAGGTATGTGACAACCACCAGCTGTCTCCAAATCACAGGTATGTGACAGCCACCAGCTCTCTCTGCATCACAGGTATGTGAGAGCCCAAACTCTCTCCCCATCACAAATATTTGACAGGCCCCAGCTGTCTCCACATCACAGGTATGTGACTGCCCCCAGCTGTCTCCCCATTTTAGGTATGTGGCAGCTCCCAGCTGTCTCCACATCACATGTATGGGGCAATCCCAAGGCCTCTCCCCATCAGAGGTGTTTGAGAGTCCCCAGCTGTCTCAGCATTACAAGTATGTGACAATCCCCAACTCTCTCCCAATCACAGGTGAGTGATAGCCCCCAGCTCTCTCCCCATCACAGGTATGTGACAGGCCCCAGCTGTCTCCACATCACAGGCATGTGACAGCCCCCAGCTCTCTCTGCATCACAAGTGCCTGACAGGACCCAACTCTCTCCCCATCACAGGTGTGTGACAACCCCCAGCTGTCTCCGCCTCACAGGTATGTGACAGTCCCCATCTCTCTCCCCATCACAGGTGTGTGACAGCCCCCACCTCTCTCCCCATCACAGGTGAGTGACGGCCCCCGGCTGTCTCCCCATCACCAGTATGTGACAGCCCACAGCTGTCTCCGCATCAAAGGTGTCTGACAGCTCCCAACTCTCTCCCCATCACAGGTATGTTACAGTCGCAAGCTGTCTCCACATCACAGGTATGTGACAGCCACCAGCTCTATCTGCATCACAGGTATGTGACAGCCCCCAGCTCTCTCCCCATCATAGGTGCTTGACAGTGCCCAGCTCTCTCCCCATCACAGGTGTGTGACAGACCCCAGCTCTCTCCCCATCACAGGTGAGTGATAGCCCACAGCTCTCTCCCCATCACAGGTATGTGACAGCCCCCAGCTGTCTCCACATCACGAGTATGTGACAGCAACTACCTTACTCCGCATCACAGGTATGTGACTTGCCCCAGCACTCTCCCCATCAGAAGTGTTTGACAGTCCCCATCTCTTTCCCCTTCACAAGTGAGTGAGAGCCCCAAGCTCCCTTCCCATCACAGGTGTGTGACATCCCCCAGCTCTTTCCGCATCCCCGGTGAGAGACAGCCCCCAGCTCTCTCCCAATCACAGCAGTGTGACAGCCCCCAGCTGTCTTAGAATTACAAGTAAGTGACAATCCCCATCTCTCTCCCCATCACAGGTGTGTGACAAACCCAAGCTCTCTCCCCATCACAGGTGTGTGACATCCCCCAGCTCTCTCCCTATCACCGGTGAGATACAGCCCCCCGATCTCTCCCCATAACAGGTATGTGACAGCCCCCATCGGTCTCCGCACCACATGTGCCTGACAAACCCCAAGTCTCTCCCCATCACAGGTATGTGAGAACCCCCAGCTGTCGCCACATCATAGGTATGTGACAACGCCAAGCTCTCTCCTCATCACAGGTGTGTGACCATCCCCAGCTGTCTCCATATCAGAGGTGGGTGACAGCCCCCAGCTCTCGCCCCATCACAGTTGATTCACTGCCCCCATCGCTCTCCCCATCACAAGTGAGTGACAGCCCCCAGCTCTCTCCCCATCACAGGTATGTGACCCTCCCCAGCCGTCTCCATATCACAGGTGCGTGAAAGCCCCCAGCTCTCTCCCTTTCACAGGTGGGTGACGGCCCATAGCTATCGCTCCAACACACGTATGTGACAGCCCCCATCTCTCTCCCCATCACAAGTGAGTGACAGCCCCCAGCTCTCTCTCCATCACAGGTGTGTGACCGTCCCCAGATGTCTCCATATCACAGGTGAGTGACAATGCCCAGCTCTCTCCCATTCACAGGTGTGTGACAGCCACCAGCTCTCGCCCCATCACAGGTGAGTGACAGGCCCCAGCTCTCTCCCCATCACAGGTGTCTGAGAGACCTTAGCTGTCTCCGCATCAAAGGAGCCTAACAGCCCCCAACTCTCTCCCCATCACAGGTATGTCACAACGCCCATTGTCTCCACATCACAGGTATGTGACAACCACTAGCTGTCTACGCATCACAGGTATATGTGAGCCCCAGCTCTCTCCCCATCATAGGGGAGTGACAACCCCCAGCTCTCTCCCCATCACAGGTGTGCGACAGACCCCAGCTCTCTCCCCATCACAGGTGAGTGATAGGCCCCAGCTTTCTCCCCATCACAGGTATGTGACAGCCCCCAGCTGATTCCACATCACAGGAGCCTGAGAGCCCCCAACTTTTTCCCCATCACAGGTATGTGGCAGCCCCCAGCTGTCTCCACATCACAGGTATGTGAAACACACCAGCTGTCTCCGCATCACAGGTATCTGACAGCCCCCAGGTCTCTCCCCATCACAGGTGTTTGACAGTCCCCATCTCTTTCCCCATCACAGGTGTGTGAAAGACCCCAGCTCTCTCCCCATTTCAGGTGAGCAAGAGATCCCAGCTCTCTACCCAACACAGGTATATGAGAGCCCCCAATTTTCTCCGCATCACAGGACCATAACAGCCCCCAACTCTCTCCCAATCACATGTATATCACAACCCCCATTATCTCCACGTTACAGGGATGTGACAACCACTAGCTGTCTCTGCATCATAGGTATGTGTGAGCCCCCAGCTCTCCCCCAATCACAGTAGTGTGACAGCCCCCATCTGTCTTAGCATTAAAAGTAAGTGACAATCCCCATCTCTCTCCCCATCAGAGGTGTGTGACAACCCCAAGCTCTCTCCCCATCACAGGTGTGTGACATCCCACAGCTCTCTCCCCATCACCGGTGAGTTACAGCCCCAAGCTCTCTCCCCATCACAGGTATGTGACAGCCCCCAGCTGTCTCCACATCACAGTTGCCTGACAAACCCCAAGTCTCTCCCCATAACAGGTATGTGACAACCCCCAGCTGTCTCCACATCACAGGTGTGTTACATGCCCCAGCTCTCTCCCCATCACTGGTGAGTTACAGCCCCCTAGCTCTCTCCCCATCACAGGTATGTGACAGCCCCCAGCTGTCTCCGCATCACAGGTGCATGACAAACCCCAAGTCTCTCCTCATCACAGGTATGTGACAGCCCCCAGCTCTCTCCCCATCACAGGTGAGAGATAGCCCCCATCTCTCTCCTCATTACAGGTGAGTGACAGCCCCCAGCTCTCTCCCCATCACAGGTGAGTTGCGGCCCCTGCTCTACCCGTCACAGTTACGTGACAGCCCCCAGCTGTCTCAGCGTCACAGGTATGTGACAGTCCACATCTCTCTCCCCATCAAAGCTGTGTGATAGCCCCCAGCTCTCTTCACATCATAGGTGAGTGACAGACCGCAGCTTTCTCCCAATCACAGGTATGTGACAACTCCCATCTGTCTCCACATCACAGATGCCTGAGAGCAGCCAACTTTCTCCCCATCACAGGTATGTGTTAGCCCTTAGCTGTCTCCACATCACAGGTATGTGAAAGACACCAGCTGTCTCCGCATCACAGGTATGTGACAGCCCCCAGGTCTCTCCCCATCACAGGTGTTTGAGAGTCCGCCTGTGTTTCCCCATCACAGGTTTGTGATAGCCGCGAGCTCTCTCCCCATTAGAGGTGAGTGACAGCCCCCAGCTCTCTCCCCATCACAGGTGTGTCAGTCCCCAGCTCTCTCCCCATCACACGTGCGTGACCGTCCCCAGTTGTCTCCATATCACAGGTGCGTGACAGCCCCAGCTCGCTCCCCATCACAGGTGATTGACATACCTCATCTCTCTTCCCATCTCAGGTGAGTAACAGCCCTCAGCTCTCTCCCCATCACAAGTATGTGACAGCCCCCACCTGTCTCCACATCACAGGTATGTGACAGCCCCCAGCTCTTTCCCCATCACAGGTATGTGACAGCCCCCAGCTGTCTCAGCATAACAGGTATGTGACAGTCCGCATCTCTCTCCCCATCACCGGTGAGTGACAACCCCAGCTCTACACCCATCACCGGGGTGTGACAGCCCCCAGCTGTCTCAGCATTACAAGTATGTGACAATCCCCAACTCTCTCCCCATCACAGGTGTGTGACAGCCCGCAGCTCTCTCCCCATCATAGCTATGTGACAGCCACCAGCAGTCTACACATCACAGGTGACTGACAGCCCCCAGCTCTCTCCCCATCATAGGTGTTTGACAGTCCGCAGCTCTCTCCCCATCACAGGTATGTGACAGCCCCCAGCTGTCTCCACATCACAGGTGCGTGACAGGCCCCAACTCTCTCCCCATCAGAGCTATTTGACAACCCACAGCTGTTTCGGCCTCACAGGTATGTGACAACCCACAGCTCTCTCCCAATCACAGGCGAGGGACAGACCCCAGCTCTCTCCCCATCACAGGTATGTGACAACCACCAGCTGTCTCCAAATCACAGGTATGTGACAGCCACCAGCTCTCTCTGCATCACAGGTATGTGAGAGCCCAAACTCTCTCCCCATCACAAATATTTGACAGGCCCCAGCTGTCTCCACATCACAGGTATGTGACTGCCCCCAGCTGTCTCCCCATTTTAGGTATGTGGCAGCTCCCAGCTGTCTCCACATCACATGTATGGGGCAATCCCAAGGCCTCTCCCCATCAGAGGTGTTTGAGAGTCCCCAGCTGTCTCAGCATTACAAGTATGTGACAATCCCCAACTCTCTCCCAATCACAGGTGAGTGATAGCCCCCAGCTCTCTCCCCATCACAGGTATGTGACAGGCCCCAGCTGTCTCCACATCACAGGCATGTGACAGCCCCCAGCTCTCTCTGCATCACAAGTGCCTGACAGGACCCAACTCTCTCCCCATCACAGGTGTGTGACAACCCCCAGCTGTCTCCGCCTCACAGGTATGTGACAGTCCCCATCTCTCTCCCCATCACAGGTGTGTGACAGCCCCCACCTCTCTCCCCATCACAGGTGAGTGACGGCCCCCGGCTGTCTCCCCATCACCAGTATGTGACAGCCCACAGCTGTCTCCGCATCAAAGGTGTCTGACAGCTCCCAACTCTCTCCCCATCACAGGTATGTTACAGTCGCAAGCTGTCTCCACATCACAGGTATGTGACAGCCACCAGCTCTATCTGCATCACAGGTATGTGACAGCCCCCAGCTCTCTCCCCATCATAGGTGCTTGACAGTGCCCAGCTCTCTCCCCATCACAGGTGTGTGACAGACCCCAGCTCTCTCCCCATCACAGGTGAGTGATAGCCCTCAGCTCTCTCCCCATCACAGGTATGTGACAGCCCCCAGCTGTCTCCACATCACAAGTATGTGACAGCAACTACCTTACTCCGCATCACAGGTATGTGACTTGCCCCAGCACTCTCCCCATCAGAAGTGTTTGACAGTCCCCATCTCTTTCCCCTTCACAAGTGAGTGAGAGCCCCAAGCTCCCTTCCCATCACAGGTGTGTGACATCCCCCAGCTCTTTCCGCATCCCCGGTGAGAGACAGCCCCCACCTCTCTCCCAATCACAGCAGTGTGACAGCCCCCAGCTGTCTTAGAATTACAAGTAAGTGACAATCCCCATCTCTCTCCCCATCACAGGTGTGTGACAAACCCAAGCTCTCTCCCCATCACAGGTGTGTGACATCCCCCAGCTCTCTCCCTATCACCGGTGAGATACAGCCCCCCGATCTCTCCCCATAACAGGTATGTGACAGCCCCCATCTGTCTCCGCACCACATGTGCCTGACAAACCCCAAGTCTCTCCCCATCACAGGTATGTGAGAACCCCCAGCTGTCGCCACATCATAGGTATGTGACAACGCCAAGCTCTCTCCTCATCACAGGTGTGTGACCATCCCCAGCTGTCTCCATATCACAGGTGGGTGACAGCCCCCAGCTCTCGCCCCATCACAGTTGATTCACTGCCCCCATCGCTCTCCCCATCACAAGTGAGTGACAGCCCCCAGCTCTCTCCCCATCACAGGTGTGTCAGTCCCCAGCTCTCTCCCCATCACAGGGGAGTGACAGTCCCTATCCCTTCCCCTTCTCAGGTATGTGAGAGACCCCACCTCTGTCCCCATCACAGGTGTTAGACAGTCCCCATCTCCCGTGCCATCACAGGTGTGTGACAGCCCCAAGCTCTCCCTCCATCACAGGTGTGTGACCGTCCCCATCTATCTCCATATCACAGGTGCGTGACAACGCCCAGCTCTCTCCCCTTCACAGGTGAGTGACAGTCCCCAGCTCTCTCCACATCACAGGTGAGTGACAGCCCCCAGCTCTCTCCCCATCTCAGGTGAGTGACACCCCCCAGCTCTCTCCCCATCAGAGGTAGTTGACAGACCCCAGGTGTCACCGCATCACAGTTGCCTGGCAGACCCCAACTGTCTACCCATCACAGGTGTGTGACCGACCCCAGCTGTCTCCATATAACAGGTGCGTGACAGCCCCAGCTCGCTCCCCATCACAGGTGATTGACATACCTCATCTCTCTTCCCATCTCAGGTGAGTAACAGCCCTCAGCTCTCTCCCCATCACAAGTATGTGACAGCCCCCAGCTGTAACAGCATCACAGGTATGTGACAGTCCCCATCTCTCTCCCCATCACAGGTGTGTGACAGCCAGAAACTGTCTCCCCATCACAGGTGAGTGACGGCCCCCAGCTCTCTCCCAATTACAGGTATATGATAGCCCCCAGCAGTCTCCACATCACAGGTATGTGACAACGACAAGCTCTCTCCCCATCAGAGGTGTGTGACCGTCCCCAGTTGTCTCCATATCACAGGTGCGTGAAAGCCCCCAGCTCTCTCCCCTTCACAGGTGGGTGACAGCCCCAAGCTCTCTCCTGATCACAGGTGAGTGACAGCCCCCAGCTCTCTCCCCATCACAGGTATGTGACAGCCCCCAGCTGTCTCCACATCACAGGTATGTGACAGCCCCCAGCTCTCTCCCCATCACAGGTATGTGACAGCCCCCAGCTGTCTCAGCATAACAGGTATGTGACACTCCGCATCACTCTCCCCATCACCGGTGAGTGACAGCCCCAGCTCTACACCCATCACCGGGGTGTGACAGCCCCCAGCTGTCTCAGCATTACAAGTATGTGACAATCCCCAACTCTCTCCCCATCACAGGTGTGTGACAGCCCGCAGCTCTCTCCCCATCACAGGTATGTGACAGCCACCAGCAGTCTCCACATCACAGGTGACTGACAGCCCCCAGCTCTCTCGCCATCATAGGTGTTTGACAGTCCGCAGCTCTCTCCCCATCACCGGTGTGAGACAGCCCCCAGCTGTCTCAGCATTACAAGTAAGTGACAATCCCCATCTCTCTCCCCATCACAGGTGTGTGACAACCCCAAGCTCTCTCCCCATCACAGGTGTGTTACATGCCCCAGCTTTCTCCCCATCACTGGTGAGTTACAGCCCCCAGCTCTCTCCCCATCACAGGTATGTGACAGCCCCCAGCTGTCTCCGCATCACAGGTGCATGACAAACCCCAAGTCTCTCCTCATCACAGGTATGTGACAGCCCCCAGCTCTCTCCCCATCACAGGTGAGAGATAGCCCCCATCTCTCTCCTCATTACAGGTGAGTGACAGCCCCCAGCTCTCTCCCCATCACAGGTGAGTTGCGGCCCCTGCTCTACCCGTCACAGTTACGTGACAGCCCCCAGCTGTCTCAGCGTCACAGGTATGTGACAGTCCACATCTCTCTCCCCATCAAAGCTGTGTGATAGCCCCCAGCTCTCTTCACATCATAGGTGAGTGACAGACCGCAGCTTTCTCCCAATCACAGGTATGTGACAACTCCCATCTGTCTCCACATCACAGATGCCTGAGAGCAGCCAACTTTCTCCCCATCACAGGTATGTGTTAGCCCTTAGCTGTCTCCACATCACAGGTATGTGAAAGACACCAGCTGTCTCCGCATCACAGGTATGTGACAGCCCCCAGGTCTCTCCCCATCACAGGTGTTTGACAGTCCGCCTGTGTTTCCCCATCACAGGTTTGTGATAGCCGCGAGCTCTCTCCCCATTAGAGGTGAGTGACAGCCCCCAGCTCTCTCCCCATCACAGGTGTGTCAGTCCCCAGCTCTCTCCCCATCACACGTGCGTGACCGTCCCCAGTTGTCTCCATATCACAGGTGCGTGAAAGCCCCCAGCTCTCTCCCCTTCACAGGTGGGTGACAGCCCCAATCTCTCTCCTGATCACAGGTGACTGACAGCCCCCAGCTCTCTCCCCATCACAAGTATGTGACAGCCCCCACCTGTCTCCACATCACAGGTATGTGACAGCCCCCAGCTCTTTCCCCATCACAGGTATGTGACAGCCCCCAGCTGTCTCAGCATAACAGGTATGTGACAGTCCGCATCTCTCTCCCCATCACCGGTGAGTGACAACCCCAGCTCTACACCCATCACCGGGGTGTGACAGCCCCCAGCTGTCTCAGCATTACAAGTATGTGACAATCCCCAACTCTCTCCCCATCACAGGTGTGTGACATCCCCCAGCTCTTTCCGCATCCCCGGTGAGAGACAGCCCCCAGCTCTCTCCCAATCACAGCAGTGTGACAGCCCCCAGCTGTCTTAGAATTACAAGTAAGTGACAATCCCCATCTCTCTCCCCATCACAGGTGTGTGACAAACCCAAGCTCTCTCCCCATCACAGGTGTGTGACATCCCCCAGCTCTCTCCCTATCACCGGTGAGATACAGCCCCCCGATCTCTCCCCATAACAGGTATGTGACAGCCCCCATCGGTCTCCGCACCACATGTGCCTGACAAACCCCAAGTCTCTCCCCATCACAGGTATGTGAGAACCCCCAGCTGTCGCCACATCATAGGTATGTGACAACGCCAAGCTCTCTCCTCATCACAGGTGTGTGACCATCCCCAGCTGTCTCCATATCAGAGGTGGGTGACAGCCCCCAGCTCTCGCCCCATCACAGTTGATTCACTGCCCCCATAGCTCTCCCCATCACAAGTGAGTGACAGCCCCCAGCTCTCTCCCCATCACAGGTATGTGACCCTCCCCAGCCGTCTCCATATCACAGGTGCGTGAAAGCCCCCAGCTCTCTCCCTTTCACAGGTGGGTGACGGCCCATAGCTATCGCTCCAACACACGTATATGACAGCCCCCATCTCTCTCCCCATCACAAGTGAGTGACAGCCCCCAGCTCTCTCTCCATCACAGGTGTGTGACCGTCCCCAGATGTCTCCATATCACAGGTGAGTGACAATGCCCAGCTCTCTCCCATTCACAGGTGTGTGACAGCCACCAGCTCTCGCCCCATCACAGGTGAGTGACAGGCCCCAGCTCTCTCCCCATCACAGGTGTCTGAGAGACCTTAGCTGTCTCCGCATCAAAGGAGCCTAACAGCCCCCAACTCTCTCCCCATCACAGGTATGTCACAACGCCCATTGTCTCCACATCACAGGTATGTGACAACCACTAGCTGTCTACGCATCACAGGTATATGTGAGCCCCAGCTCTCTCCCCATCATAGGGGAGTGACAACCCCCAGCTCTCTCCCCATCACAGGTGTGCGACAGACCCCAGCTCTCTCCCCATCACAGGTGAGTGATAGGCCCCAGCTTTCTCCCCATCACAGGTATGTGACAGCCCCCAGCTGATTCCACATCACAGGAGCCTGAGAGCCCCCAACTTTTTCCCCATCACAGGTATGTGGCAGCCCCCAGCTGTCTCCACATCACAGGTATGTGAAACACACCAGCTGTCTCCGCATCACAGGTATCTGACAGCCCCCAGGTCTCTCCCCATCACAGGTGTTTGACAGTCCCCATCTCTTTCCCCATCACAGGTGTGTGAAAGACCCCAGCTCTCTCCCCATTTCAGGTGAGCAAGAGATCCCAGCTCTCTACCCAACACAGGTATATGAGAGCCCCCAATTTTCTCCGCATCACAGGACCATAACAGCCCCCAACTCTCTCCCAATCACATGTATATCACAACCCCCATTATCTCCACGTTACAGGGATGTGACAACCACTAGCTGTCTCTGCATCATAGGTATGTGTGAGCCCCCAGCTCTCCCCCAATCACAGTAGTGTGACAGCCCCCATCTGTCTTAGCATTAAAAGTAAGTGACAATCCCCATCTCTCTCCCCATCAGAGGTGTGTGACAACCCCAAGCTCTCTCCCCATCACAGGTGTGTTACATGCCCCAGCTCTCTCCCCATCACTGGTGAGTTACAGCCCCCTAGCTCTCTCCCCATCACAGGTATGTGACAGCCCCCAGCTGTCTCCGCATCACAGGTGCATGACAAACCCCAAGTCTCTCCTCATCACAGGTATGTGACAGCCCCCAGCTCTCTCCCCATCACAGGTGAGAGATAGCCCCCATCTCTCTCCTCATTACAGGTGAGTGACAGCCCCCAGCTCTCTCCCCATCACAGGTGAGTTGCGGCCCCTGCTCTACCCGTCACAGTTACCTGACAGCCCCCAGCTGTCTCAGCGTCACAGGTATGTGACAGTCCACATCTCTCTCCCCATCAAAGCTGTGTGATAGCCCCCAGCTCTCTTCACATCATAGGTGAGTGACAGACCGCAGCTTTCTCCCAATCACAGGTATGTGACAACTCCCATCTGTCTCCACATCACAGATGCCTGAGAGCAGCCAACTTTCTCCCCATCACAGGTATGTGTTAGCCCTTAGCTGTCTCCACATCACAGGTATGTGAAAGACACCAGCTGTCTCCGCATCACAGGTATGTGACAGCCCCCAGGTCTCTCCCCATCACAGGTGTTTGAGAGTCCGCCTGTGTTTCCCCATCACAGGTTTGTGATAGCCGCGAGCTCTCTCCCCATTAGAGGTGAGTGACAGCCCCCAGCTCTCTCCCCATCACAGGTGTGTCAGTCCCCAGCTCTCTCCCCATCACACGTGCGTGACCGTCCCCAGTTGTCTCCATATCACAGGTGCGTGACAGCCCCAGCTCGCTCCCCATCACAGGTGATTGACATACCTCATCTCTCTTCCCATCTCAGGTGAGTAACAGCCCTCAGCTCTCTCCCCATCACAAGTATGTGACAGCCCCCACCTGTCTCCACATCACAGGTATGTGACAGCCCCCAGCTCTTTCCCCATCACAGGTATGTGACAGCCCCCAGCTGTCTCAGCATAACAGGTATGTGACAGTCCGCATCTCTCTCCCCATCACCGGTGAGTGACAACCCCAGCTCTACACCCATCACCGGGGTGTGACAGCCCCCAGCTGTCTCAGCATTACAAGTATGTGACAATCCCCAACTCTCTCCCCATCACAGGTGTGTGACAGCCCGCAGCTCTCTCCCCATCATAGCTATGTGACAGCCACCAGCAGTCTACACATCACAGGTGACTGACAGCCCCCAGCTCTCTCCCCATCATAGGTGTTTGACAGTCCGCAGCTCTCTCCCCATCACAGGTATGTGACAGCCCCCAGCTGTCTCCACATCACAGGTGCGTGACAGGCCCCAACTCTCTCCCCATCAGAGCTATTTGACAACCCACAGCTGTTTCGGCCTCACAGGTATGTGACAACCCACAGCTCTCTCCCAATCACAGGCGAGGGACAGACCCCAGCTCTCTCCCCATCACAGGTATGTGACAACCACCAGCTGTCTCCAAATCACAGGTATGTGACAGCCACCAGCTCTCTCTGCATCACAGGTATGTGAGAGCCCAAACTCTCTCCCCATCACAAATATTTGACAGGCCCCAGCTGTCTCCACATCACAGGTATGTGACTGCCCCCAGCTGTCTCCCCATTTTAGGTATGTGGCAGCTCCCAGCTGTCTCCACATCACATGTATGGGGCAATCCCAAGGCCTCTCCCCATCAGAGGTGTTTGAGAGTCCCCAGCTGTCTCAGCATTACAAGTATGTGACAATCCCCAACTCTCTCCCAATCACAGGTGAGTGATAGCCCCCAGCTCTCTCCCCATCACAGGTATGTGACAGGCCCCAGCTGTCTCCACATCACAGGCATGTGACAGCCCCCAGCTCTCTCTGCATCACAAGTGCCTGACAGGACCCAACTCTCTCCCCATCACAGGTGTGTGACAACCCCCAGCTGTCTCCGCCTCACAGGTATGTGACAGTCCCCATCTCTCTCCCCATCACAGGTGTGTGACAGCCCCCACCTCTCTCCCCATCACAGGTGAGTGACGGCCCCCGGCTGTCTCCCCATCACCAGTATGTGACAGCCCACAGCTGTCTCCGCATCAAAGGTGTCTGACAGCTCCCAACTCTCTCCCCATCACAGGTATGTTACAGTCGCAAGCTGTCTCCACATCACAGGTATGTGACAGCCACCAGCTCTATCTGCATCACAGGTATGTGACAGCCCCCAGCTCTCTCCCCATCATAGGTGCTTGACAGTGCCCAGCTCTCTCCCCATCACAGGTGTGTGACAGACCCCAGCTCTCTCCCCATCACAGGTGAGTGATAGCCCTCAGCTCTCTCCCCATCACAGGTATGTGACAGCCCCCAGCTGTCTCCACATCACGAGTATGTGACAGCAACTACCTTACTCCGCATCACAGGTATGTGACTTGCCCCAGCACTCTCCCCATCAGAAGTGTTTGACAGTCCCCATCTCTTTCCCCTTCACAAGTGAGTGAGAGCCCCAAGCTCCCTTCCCATCACAGGTGTGTGACATCCCCCAGCTCTTTCCGCATCCCCGGTGAGAGACAGCCCCCACCTCTCTCCCAATCACAGCAGTGTGACAGCCCCCAGCTGTCTTAGAATTACAAGTAAGTGACAATCCCCATCTCTCTCCCCATCACAGGTGTGTGACAAACCCAAGCTCTCTCCCCATCACAGGTGTGTGACATCCCCCAGCTCTCTCCCTATCACCGGTGAGATACAGCCCCCCGATCTCTCCCCATAACAGGTATGTGACAGCCCCCATCTGTCTCCGCACCACATGTGCCTGACAAACCCCAAGTCTCTCCCCATCACAGGTATGTGAGAACCCCCAGCTGTCGCCACATCATAGGTATGTGACAACGCCAAGCTCTCTCCTCATCACAGGTGTGTGACCATCCCCAGCTGTCTCCATATCACAGGTGGGTGACAGCCCCCAGCTCTCGCCCCATCACAGTTGATTCACTGCCCCCATCGCTCTCCCCATCACAAGTGAGTGACAGCCCCCAGCTCTCTCCCCATCACAGGTGTGTCAGTCCCCAGCTCTCTCCCCATCACAGGGGAGTGACAGTCCCTATCCCTTCCCCTTCTCAGGTATGTGAGAGACCCCACCTCTGTCCCCATCACAGGTGTTAGACAGTCCCCATCTCCCGTGCCATCACAGGTGTGTGACAGCCCCAAGCTCTCCCTCCATCACAGGTGTGTGACCGTCCCCATCTATCTCCATATCACAGGTGCGTGACAACGCCCAGCTCTCTCCCCTTCACAGGTGAGTGACAGTCCCCAGCTCTCTCCACATCACAGGTGAGTGACAGCCCCCAGCTCTCTCCCCATCTCAGGTGAGTGACACCCCCCAGCTCTCTCCCCATCAGAGGTAGTTGACAGACCCCAGGTGTCACCGCATCACAGTTGCCTGGCAGACCCCAACTGTCTACCCATCACAGGTGTGTGACCGACCCCAGCTGTCTCCATATAACAGGTGCGTGACAGCCCCAGCTCGCTCCCCATCACAGGTGATTGACATACCTCATCTCTCTTCCCATCTCAGGTGAGTAACAGCCCTCAGCTCTCTCCCCATCACAAGTATGTGACAGCCCCCAGCTGTAACAGCATCACAGGTATGTGACAGTCCCCATCTCTCTCCCCATCACAGGTGTGTGACAGCCAGAAACTGTCTCCCCATCACAGGTGAGTGACGGCCCCCAGCTCTCTCCCAATTACAGGTATATGATAGCCCCCAGCAGTCTCCACATCACAGGTATGTGACAACGACAAGCTCTCTCCCCATCAGAGGTGTGTGACCGTCCCCAGTTGTCTCCATATCACAGGTGCGTGAAAGCCCCCAGCTCTCTCCCCTTCACAGGTGGGTGACAGCCCCAAGCTCTCTCCTGATCACAGGTGAGTGACAGCCCCCAGCTCTCTCCCCATCACAGGTATGTGACAGCCCCCAGCTGTCTCCACATCACAGGTATGTGACAGCCCCCAGCTCTCTCCCCATCACAGGTATGTGACAGCCCCCAGCTGTCTCAGCATAACAGGTATGTGACACTCCGCATCACTCTCCCCATCACCGGTGAGTGACAGCCCCAGCTCTACACCCATCACCGGGGTGTGACAGCCCCCAGCTGTCTCAGCATTACAAGTATGTGACAATCCCCAACTCTCTCCCCATCACAGGTGTGTGACAGCCCGCAGCTCTCTCCCCATCACAGGTATGTGACAGCCACCAGCAGTCTCCACATCACAGGTGACTGACAGCCCCCAGCTCTCTCGCCATCATAGGTGTTTGACAGTCCGCAGCTCTCTCCCCATCACCGGTGTGAGACAGCCCCCAGCTGTCTCAGCATTACAAGTAAGTGACAATCCCCATCTCTCTCCCCATCACAGGTGTGTGACAACCCCAAGCTCTCTCCCCATCACAGGTGTGTTACATGCCCCAGCTTTCTCCCCATCACTGGTGAGTTACAGCCCCCAGCTCTCTCCCCATCACAGGTATGTGACAGCCCCCAGCTGTCTCCGCATCACAGGTGCATGACAAACCCCAAGTCTCTCCTCATCACAGGTATGTGACAGCCCCCAGCTCTCTCCCCATCACAGGTGAGAGATAGCCCCCATCTCTCTCCTCATTACAGGTGAGTGACAGCCCCCAGCTCTCTCCCCATCACAGGTGAGTTGCGGCCCCTGCTCTACCCGTCACAGTTACGTGACAGCCCCCAGCTGTCTCAGCGTCACAGGTATGTGACAGTCCACATCTCTCTCCCCATCAAAGCTGTGTGATAGCCCCCAGCTCTCTTCACATCATAGGTGAGTGACAGACCGCAGCTTTCTCCCAATCACAGGTATGTGACAACTCCCATCTGTCTCCACATCACAGATGCCTGAGAGCAGCCAACTTTCTCCCCATCACAGGTATGTGTTAGCCCTTAGCTGTCTCCACATCACAGGTATGTGAAAGACACCAGCTGTCTCCGCATCACAGGTATGTGACAGCCCCCAGGTCTCTCCCCATCACAGGTGTTTGAGAGTCCGCCTGTGTTTCCCCATCACAGGTTTGTGATAGCCGCGAGCTCTCTCCCCATTAGAGGTGAGTGACAGCCCCCAGCTCTCTCCCCATCACAGGTGTGTCAGTCCCCAGCTCTCTCCCCATCACACGTGCGTGACCGTCCCCAGTTGTCTCCATATCACAGGTGCGTGAAAGCCCCCAGCTCTCTCCCCTTCACAGGTGGGTGACAGCCCCAATCTCTCTCCTGATCACAGGTGACTGACAGCCCCCAGCTCTCTCCCCATCACAAGTATGTGACAGCCCCCACCTGTCTCCACATCACAGGTATGTGACAGCCCCCAGCTCTTTCCCCATCACAGGTATGTGACAGCCCCCAGCTGTCTCAGCATAACAGGTATGTGACAGTCCGCATCTCTCTCCCCATCACCGGTGAGTGACAACCCCAGCTCTACACCCATCACCGGGGTGTGACAGCCCCCAGCTGTCTCAGCATTACAAGTATGTGACAATCCCCAACTCTCCCCATCACAGGTGTGTGACAGCCCGCAGCTCTCTCCCCATCATAGGTATGTGACAGCCACCAGCAGTCTACACATCACAGGTGACTGACAGCCCCCAGCTCTCTCCCCATCATAGGTGTTTGACAGTCCGCAGCTCTCTCCCCATCACAGGTATGTGACAGCCCCCAGCTGTCTCCACATCACAGGTGCGTGACAGGCCCCAACTCTCTCCCCATCAGAGCTATTTGACAACCCACAGCTGTTTCGGCCTCACAGGTATGTGACAACCCACAGCTCTCTCCCAATCACAGGCGAGGGACAGACCCCAGCTCTCTCCCCATCACAGGTATGTGACAACCACCAGCTGTCTCCAAATCACAGGTATGTGACAGCCACCAGCTCTCTCTGCATCACAGGTATGTGAGAGCCCAAACTCTCTCCCCATCACAAATATTTGACAGGCCCCAGCTGTCTCCACATCACAGGTATGTGACTGCCCCCAGCTGTCTCCCCATTTTAGGTATGTGGCAGCTCCCAGCTGTCTCCACATCACATGTATGGGGCAATCCCAAGGCCTCTCCCCATCAGAGGTGTTTGAGAGTCCCCAGCTGTCTCAGCATTACAAGTATGTGACAATCCCCAACTCTCTCCCAATCACAGGTGAGTGATAGCCCCCAGCTCTCTCCCCATCACAGGTATGTGACAGGCCCCAGCTGTCTCCACATCACAGGCATGTGACAGCCCCCAGCTCTCTCTGCATCACAAGTGCCTGACAGGACCCAACTCTCTCCCCATCACAGGTGTGTGACAACCCCCAGCTGTCTCCGCCTCACAGGTATGTGACAGTCCCCATCTCTCTCCCCATCACAGGTGTGTGACAGCCCCCACCTCTCTCCCCATCACAGGTGAGTGACGGCCCCCGGCTGTCTCCCCATCACCAGTATGTGACAGCCCACAGCTGTCTCCGCATCAAAGGTGTCTGACAGCTCCCAACTCTCTCCCCATCACAGGTATGTTACAGTCGCAAGCTGTCTCCACATCACAGGTATGTGACAGCCACCAGCTCTATCTGCATCACAGGTATGTGACAGCCCCCAGCTCTCTCCCCATCATAGGTGCTTGACAGTGCCCAGCTCTCTCCCCATCACAGGTGTGTGACAGACCCCAGCTCTCTCCCCATCACAGGTGAGTGATAGCCCACAGCTCTCTCCCCATCACAGGTATGTGACAGCCCCCAGCTGTCTCCACATCACGAGTATGTGACAGCAACTACCTTACTCCGCATCACAGGTATGTGACTTGCCCCAGCACTCTCCCCATCAGAAGTGTTTGACAGTCCCCATCTCTTTCCCCTTCACAAGTGAGTGAGAGCCCCAAGCTCCCTTCCCATCACAGGTGTGTGACATCCCCCAGCTCTTTCCGCATCCCCGGTGAGAGACAGCCCCCAGCTCTCTCCCAATCACAGCAGTGTGACAGCCCCCAGCTGTCTTAGAATTACAAGTAAGTGACAATCCCCATCTCTCTCCCCATCACAGGTGTGTGACAAACCCAAGCTCTCTCCCCATCACAGGTGTGTGACATCCCCCAGCTCTCTCCCTATCACCGGTGAGATACAGCCCCCCGATCTCTCCCCATAACAGGTATGTGACAGCCCCCATCGGTCTCCGCACCACATGTGCCTGACAAACCCCAAGTCTCTCCCCATCACAGGTATGTGAGAACCCCCAGCTGTCGCCACATCATAGGTATGTGACAACGCCAAGCTCTCTCCTCATCACAGGTGTGTGACCATCCCCAGCTGTCTCCATATCAGAGGTGGGTGACAGCCCCCAGCTCTCGCCCCATCACAGTTGATTCACTGCCCCCATCGCTCTCCCCATCACAAGTGAGTGACAGCCCCCAGCTCTCTCCCCATCACAGGTATGTGACCCTCCCCAGCCGTCTCCATATCACAGGTGCGTGAAAGCCCCCAGCTCTCTCCCTTTCACAGGTGGGTGACGGCCCATAGCTATCGCTCCAACACACGTATGTGACAGCCCCCATCTCTCTCCCCATCACAAGTGAGTGACAGCCCCCAGCTCTCTCTCCATCACAGGTGTGTGACCGTCCCCAGATGTCTCCATATCACAGGTGAGTGACAATGCCCAGCTCTCTCCCATTCACAGGTGTGTGACAGCCACCAGCTCTCGCCCCATCACAGGTGAGTGACAGGCCCCAGCTCTCTCCCCATCACAGGTGTCTGAGAGACCTTAGCTGTCTCCGCATCAAAGGAGCCTAACAGCCCCCAACTCTCTCCCCATCACAGGTATGTCACAACGCCCATTGTCTCCACATCACAGGTATGTGACAACCACTAGCTGTCTACGCATCACAGGTATATGTGAGCCCCAGCTCTCTCCCCATCATAGGGGAGTGACAACCCCCAGCTCTCTCCCCATCACAGGTGTGCGACAGACCCCAGCTCTCTCCCCATCACAGGTGAGTGATAGGCCCCAGCTTTCTCCCCATCACAGGTATGTGACAGCCCCCAGCTGATTCCACATCACAGGAGCCTGAGAGCCCCCAACTTTTTCCCCATCACAGGTATGTGGCAGCCCCCAGCTGTCTCCACATCACAGGTATGTGAAACACACCAGCTGTCTCCGCATCACAGGTATCTGACAGCCCCCAGGTCTCTCCCCATCACAGGTGTTTGACAGTCCCCATCTCTTTCCCCATCACAGGTGTGTGAAAGACCCCAGCTCTCTCCCCATTTCAGGTGAGCAAGAGATCCCAGCTCTCTACCCAACACAGGTATATGAGAGCCCCCAATTTTCTCCGCATCACAGGACCATAACAGCCCCCAACTCTCTCCCAATCACATGTATATCACAACCCCCATTATCTCCACGTTACAGGGATGTGACAACCACTAGCTGTCTCTGCATCATAGGTATGTGTGAGCCCCCAGCTCTCCCCCAATCACAGTAGTGTGACAGCCCCCATCTGTCTTAGCATTAAAAGTAAGTGACAATCCCCATCTCTCTCCCCATCAGAGGTGTGTGACAACCCCAAGCTCTCTCCCCATCACAGGTGTGTGACATCCCACAGCTCTCTCCCCATCACCGGTGAGTTACAGCCCCAAGCTCTCTCCCCATCACAGGTATGTGACAGCCCCCAGCTGTCTCCACATCACAGTTGCCTGACAAACCCCAAGTCTCTCCCCATAACAGGTATGTGACAACCCCCAGCTGTCTCCACATCACAGGTGTGTTACATGCCCCAGCTCTCTCCCCATCACTGGTGAGTTACAGCCCCCTAGCTCTCTCCCCATCACAGGTATGTGACAGCCCCCAGCTGTCTCCGCATCACAGGTGCATGACAAACCCCAAGTCTCTCCTCATCACAGGTATGTGACAGCCCCCAGCTCTCTCCCCATCACAGGTGAGAGATAGCCCCCATCTCTCTCCTCATTACAGGTGAGTGACAGCCCCCAGCTCTCTCCCCATCACAGGTGAGTTGCGGCCCCTGCTCTACCCGTCACAGTTACGTGACAGCCCCCAGCTGTCTCAGCGTCACAGGTATGTGACAGTCCACATCTCTCTCCCCATCAAAGCTGTGTGATAGCCCCCAGCTCTCTTCACATCATAGGTGAGTGACAGACCGCAGCTTTCTCCCAATCACAGGTATGTGACAACTCCCATCTGTCTCCACATCACAGATGCCTGAGAGCAGCCAACTTTCTCCCCATCACAGGTATGTGTTAGCCCTTAGCTGTCTCCACATCACAGGTATGTGAAAGACACCAGCTGTCTCCGCATCACAGGTATGTGACAGCCCCCAGGTCTCTCCCCATCACAGGTGTTTGAGAGTCCGCCTGTGTTTCCCCATCACAGGTTTGTGATAGCCGCGAGCTCTCTCCCCATTAGAGGTGAGTGACAGCCCCCAGCTCTCTCCCCATCACAGGTGTGTCAGTCCCCAGCTCTCTCCCCATCACACGTGCGTGACCGTCCCCAGTTGTCTCCATATCACAGGTGCGTGACAGCCCCAGCTCGCTCCCCATCACAGGTGATTGACATACCTCATCTCTCTTCCCATCTCAGGTGAGTAACAGCCCTCAGCTCTCTCCCCATCACAAGTATGTGACAGCCCCCACCTGTCTCCACATCACAGGTATGTGACAGCCCCCAGCTCTTTCCCCATCACAGGTATGTGACAGCCCCCAGCTGTCTCAGCATAACAGGTATGTGACAGTCCGCATCTCTCTCCCCATCACCGGTGAGTGACAACCCCAGCTCTACACCCATCACCGGGGTGTGACAGCCCCCAGCTGTCTCAGCATTACAAGTATGTGACAATCCCCAACTCTCTCCCCATCACAGGTGTGTGACAGCCCGCAGCTCTCTCCCCATCATAGCTATGTGACAGCCACCAGCAGTCTACACATCACAGGTGACTGACAGCCCCCAGCTCTCTCCCCATCATAGGTGTTTGACAGTCCGCAGCTCTCTCCCCATCACAGGTATGTGACAGCCCCCAGCTGTCTCCACATCACAGGTGCGTGACAGGCCCCAACTCTCTCCCCATCAGAGCTATTTGACAACCCACAGCTGTTTCGGCCTCACAGGTATGTGACAACCCACAGCTCTCTCCCAATCACAGGCGAGGGACAGACCCCAGCTCTCTCCCCATCACAGGTATGTGACAACCACCAGCTGTCTCCAAATCACAGGTATGTGACAGCCACCAGCTCTCTCTGCATCACAGGTATGTGAGAGCCCAAACTCTCTCCCCATCACAAATATTTGACAGGCCCCAGCTGTCTCCACATCACAGGTATGTGACTGCCCCCAGCTGTCTCCCCATTTTAGGTATGTGGCAGCTCCCAGCTGTCTCCACATCACATGTATGGGGCAATCCCAAGGCCTCTCCCCATCAGAGGTGTTTGAGAGTCCCCAGCTGTCTCAGCATTACAAGTATGTGACAATCCCCAACTCTCTCCCAATCACAGGTGAGTGATAGCCCCCAGCTCTCTCCCCATCACAGGTATGTGACAGGCCCCAGCTGTCTCCACATCACAGGCATGTGACAGCCCCCAGCTCTCTCTGCATCACAAGTGCCTGACAGGACCCAACTCTCTCCCCATCACAGGTGTGTGACAACCCCCAGCTGTCTCCGCCTCACAGGTATGTGACAGTCCCCATCTCTCTCCCCATCACAGGTGTGTGACAGCCCCCACCTCTCTCCCCATCACAGGTGAGTGACGGCCCCCGGCTGTCTCCCCATCACCAGTATGTGACAGCCCACAGCTGTCTCCGCATCAAAGGTGTCTGACAGCTCCCAACTCTCTCCCCATCACAGGTATGTTACAGTCGCAAGCTGTCTCCACATCACAGGTATGTGACAGCCACCAGCTCTATCTGCATCACAGGTATGTGACAGCCCCCAGCTCTCTCCCCATCATAGGTGCTTGACAGTGCCCAGCTCTCTCCCCATCACAGGTGTGTGACAGACCCCAGCTCTCTCCCCATCACAGGTGAGTGATAGCCCTCAGCTCTCTCCCCATCACAGGTATGTGACAGCCCCCAGCTGTCTCCACATCACAAGTATGTGACAGCAACTACCTTACTCCGCATCACAGGTATGTGACTTGCCCCAGCACTCTCCCCATCAGAAGTGTTTGACAGTCCCCATCTCTTTCCCCTTCACAAGTGAGTGAGAGCCCCAAGCTCCCTTCCCATCACAGGTGTGTGACATCCCCCAGCTCTTTCCGCATCCCCGGTGAGAGACAGCCCCCACCTCTCTCCCAATCACAGCAGTGTGACAGCCCCCAGCTGTCTTAGAATTACAAGTAAGTGACAATCCCCATCTCTCTCCCCATCACAGGTGTGTGACAAACCCAAGCTCTCTCCCCATCACAGGTGTGTGACATCCCCCAGCTCTCTCCCTATCACCGGTGAGATACAGCCCCCCGATCTCTCCCCATAACAGGTATGTGACAGCCCCCATCTGTCTCCGCACCACATGTGCCTGACAAACCCCAAGTCTCTCCCCATCACAGGTATGTGAGAACCCCCAGCTGTCGCCACATCATAGGTATGTGACAACGCCAAGCTCTCTCCTCATCACAGGTGTGTGACCATCCCCAGCTGTCTCCATATCACAGGTGGGTGACAGCCCCCAGCTCTCGCCCCATCACAGTTGATTCACTGCCCCCATCGCTCTCCCCATCACAAGTGAGTGACAGCCCCCAGCTCTCTCCCCATCACAGGTGTGTCAGTCCCCAGCTCTCTCCCCATCACAGGGGAGTGACAGTCCCTATCCCTTCCCCTTCTCAGGTATGTGAGAGACCCCACCTCTGTCCCCATCACAGGTGTTAGACAGTCCCCATCTCCCGTGCCATCACAGGTGTGTGACAGCCCCAAGCTCTCCCTCCATCACAGGTGTGTGACCGTCCCCATCTATCTCCATATCACAGGTGCGTGACAACGCCCAGCTCTCTCCCCTTCACAGGTGAGTGACAGTCCCCAGCTCTCTCCACATCACAGGTGAGTGACAGCCCCCAGCTCTCTCCCCATCTCAGGTGAGTGACACCCCCCAGCTCTCTCCCCATCAGAGGTAGTTGACAGACCCCAGGTGTCACCGCATCACAGTTGCCTGGCAGACCCCAACTGTCTACCCATCACAGGTGTGTGACCGACCCCAGCTGTCTCCATATAACAGGTGCGTGACAGCCCCAGCTCGCTCCCCATCACAGGTGATTGACATACCTCATCTCTCTTCCCATCTCAGGTGAGTAACAGCCCTCAGCTCTCTCCCCATCACAAGTATGTGACAGCCCCCAGCTGTAACAGCATCACAGGTATGTGACAGTCCCCATCTCTCTCCCCATCACAGGTGTGTGACAGCCAGAAACTGTCTCCCCATCACAGGTGAGTGACGGCCCCCAGCTCTCTCCCAATTACAGGTATATGATAGCCCCCAGCAGTCTCCACATCACAGGTATGTGACAACGACAAGCTCTCTCCCCATCAGAGGTGTGTGACCGTCCCCAGTTGTCTCCATATCACAGGTGCGTGAAAGCCCCCAGCTCTCTCCCCTTCACAGGTGGGTGACAGCCCCAAGCTCTCTCCTGATCACAGGTGAGTGACAGCCCCCAGCTCTCTCCCCATCACAGGTATGTGACAGCCCCCAGCTGTCTCCACATCACAGGTATGTGACAGCCCCCAGCTCTCTCCCCATCACAGGTATGTGACAGCCCCCAGCTGTCTCAGCATAACAGGTATGTGACACTCCGCATCACTCTCCCCATCACCGGTGAGTGACAGCCCCAGCTCTACACCCATCACCGGGGTGTGACAGCCCCCAGCTGTCTCAGCATTACAAGTATGTGACAATCCCCAACTCTCTCCCCATCACAGGTGTGTGACAGCCCGCAGCTCTCTCCCCATCACAGGTATGTGACAGCCACCAGCAGTCTCCACATCACAGGTGACTGACAGCCCCCAGCTCTCTCGCCATCATAGGTGTTTGACAGTCCGCAGCTCTCTCCCCATCACCGGTGTGAGACAGCCCCCAGCTGTCTCAGCATTACAAGTAAGTGACAATCCCCATCTCTCTCCCCATCACAGGTGTGTGACAACCCCAAGCTCTCTCCCCATCACAGGTGTGTTACATGCCCCAGCTTTCTCCCCATCACTGGTGAGTTACAGCCCCCAGCTCTCTCCCCATCACAGGTATGTGACAGCCCCCAGCTGTCTCCGCATCACAGGTGCATGACAAACCCCAAGTCTCTCCTCATCACAGGTATGTGACAGCCCCCAGCTCTCTCCCCATCACAGGTGAGAGATAGCCCCCATCTCTCTCCTCATTACAGGTGAGTGACAGCCCCCAGCTCTCTCCCCATCACAGGTGAGTTGCGGCCCCTGCTCTACCCGTCACAGTTACGTGACAGCCCCCAGCTGTCTCAGCGTCACAGGTATGTGACAGTCCACATCTCTCTCCCCATCAAAGCTGTGTGATAGCCCCCAGCTCTCTTCACATCATAGGTGAGTGACAGACCGCAGCTTTCTCCCAATCACAGGTATGTGACAACTCCCATCTGTCTCCACATCACAGATGCCTGAGAGCAGCCAACTTTCTCCCCATCACAGGTATGTGTTAGCCCTTAGCTGTCTCCACATCACAGGTATGTGAAAGACACCAGCTGTCTCCGCATCACAGGTATGTGACAGCCCCCAGGTCTCTCCCCATCACAGGTGTTTGACAGTCCGCCTGTGTTTCCCCATCACAGGTTTGTGATAGCCGCGAGCTCTCTCCCCATTAGAGGTGAGTGACAGCCCCCAGCTCTCTCCCCATCACAGGTGTGTCAGTCCCCAGCTCTCTCCCCATCACACGTGCGTGACCGTCCCCAGTTGTCTCCATATCACAGGTGCGTGAAAGCCCCCAGCTCTCTCCCCTTCACAGGTGGGTGACAGCCCCAATCTCTCTCCTGATCACAGGTGACTGACAGCCCCCAGCTCTCTCCCCATCACAAGTATGTGACAGCCCCCACCTGTCTCCACATCACAGGTATGTGACAGCCCCCAGCTCTTTCCCCATCACAGGTATGTGACAGCCCCCAGCTGTCTCAGCATAACAGGTATGTGACAGTCCGCATCTCTCTCCCCATCACCGGTGAGTGACAACCCCAGCTCTACACCCATCACCGGGGTGTGACAGCCCCCAGCTGTCTCAGCATTACAAGTATGTGACAATCCCCAACTCTCCCCATCACAGGTGTGTGACAGCCCGCAGCTCTCTCCCCATCATAGGTATGTGACAGCCACCAGCAGTCTACACATCACAGGTGACTGACAGCCCCCAGCTCTCTCCCCATCATAGGTGTTTGACAGTCCGCAGCTCTCTCCCCATCACAGGTATGTGACAGCCCCCAGCTGTCTCCACATCACAGGTGCGTGACAGGCCCCAACTCTCTCCCCATCAGAGCTATTTGACAACCCACA